>NC_080165.1:33344439-33496735 GCF_950295315.1 Erinaceus europaeus
AGCCTATTTCATGGAACCTCTGCAAGTGCTTTTTAAAGTATAATAAATGAGATATCGTTCTTTCTTTTATGAGAAATCTCCAACCCAACCACATCTTTCATTATTTCACTCCAGTAACAACATGAACAGTAGTCATACATGTCTACATGGAGACTCCCTGTCTCTGTGCCTTCCCTTCCAATAATCTAGATTTATGATGCTTCTCCCCTTCTCCTTCATCTGCAAGGTCCTAGGACATTCAGGTAGCCAATCTGCCCTTAAATATGTCTCTGAGGAAATGGTGCTAATTAGTATTGGAATTTACAGCCTTCCATTTTATTGACTTGTCCTACTTTCTTCGATAATTAACTAATGAGTAAAGTAATGAGCTATGTTAGTCAGTCATGCTGTTCAATTAAATGGCAAATCAATTATTGAAAATAGTTTCGGACAGCTCTAATGTTGGCATGATGTGTGCATGTATGTGTGTGCATATTGAATGCAAGTTTAATTATGTCCTAGATTTTACAAAGTCAGTCGGCCTGAGCATGCTGTGCCGGAACAAGTCCTTTCTAGCGGCAGTGGAAGTAGGACCAGATACCCACATGTATATGAATCGCTACTGGCCTGCATTCCCTCTACATTTTGCAAATTTTTCTAAAATGAAAAATCACAGCTTCCTTGGGCTTATGTGAACAACACTACTAAGGATTATATAATGAGTGGATACTGAGAGAGATGGCAAGGAAACAAATTGCAGCTGGGCAGGTGCTTGAGTGTGAAGAACACAGGGCTTGCTTGGGTTGAGGTTTAAGGTTCAATTGCTGCATCGTATTTGGGGGAGCACAGCTCTGACCTCTCCCTTTCCCTTTTTCATGAAATAAATCTTTAAAAGAAAATACAAACAGAAACCAGATTTTCCTCCTTAGTGAAGAAATCTTTTTATTGCTTATATTATAGTGTTTATATACAATGATGAAGGGTGGATGGCTAAAGTTTCAGATACATCTAGTTGTGGTCTAAATTTTCCTTTCAAACTCAGGTCATTCATTTTTTAAAAATATTTTTTCATTTTTTAATAATATTGGATAAATCTTAAATGTTGAATGTTTTGTCTAAAGGGTAACATAGGAATATTGAAAATGAGAAAAAAACTCATTCAGACTATGGAGTGAACAGAAAACATGCACAAATGCATACATGACACACATGCATGCACATATACAAACATATACATAGGCACACCTATACAGATCATAAGATAAATAATTATTGGGGTCAGGCGGTAGCACAGCGGGTTAAGTGCATGTAGCACAAAGAGCTAGGACCGGTGTAAGGATCCCAGTTAGAACCCCTGGTTCCCCACCTGCAGAAGGGTCCCTTCACAGGCGGTGAAGCAGGTGTGCAGGTGTCTTTCTCTCCCCGCCTCTGTCTTCTCCTCCTCTCTCCATTTCTCTCTGTCCTATCCAAACAATGATGACATCAATAACAACAACAATAATAACTGAAATAAAACAAGGACAACAAAAGGGAAAATAAATATTTAAAAGATATTTTTTTAAAAAGATCAATTATTACTTGTCAAAATAACAATTTTCACTGAAATTTGTTATTTCTGTACTCAGATGCAGAATATTGGCACACACACACATACATACAACTGAACATAGCACACACATATATACAAATGACACATGATCCCATGTATGTCCTCACATGCATGTATGGACACATATATGTGTATCTCACATGTATAATGCTTATATTCATATATTTTTATCACATTCACATCTGCAGATACAGCATATACACATCAGGAGACTATCAGTCAAAATGCAGAGCACATCTTTGAGTCTGTCCTTGGGTATCTCTGATAATGATGAGGGTCTAATACTCTCCACTTCAGTAATTTCTGCTCAGCTCCATGAAAGCCTGTCTCTGCAATCTTTCCAGCACTACTGCATGAGGCTTTGGACATAGTGTCCTGTCCAAATGTTAGTGACCTTGTCGCAATGCCAGATTTTGATGCCATGCTATTGGTTCAGTCTGGAGTATACGTTTTTAAGACTTATTTATTATTGTAAGAGGAGAAGGGAGAGGAGGAAGAGGAGGAGAAAGTGGAAGAAGAGAAAGTGGGAAGGAGGAAGAGGGAGAAGAGGAGAAGTGAGGAAGAGGACGGTGGAAGAGGGAAAAGAGGAAGTGAAGGAGGAGGAGGGAATTTTGGCACATGTAACACTGGAGATTAAACTCAGAAACTCCTACTTGAAAAACCAATGCTTTATTCACTGTGTCACCTGTTTGTTTTTTAAGTGAGGGGTGGGGGGTTTGATGGTATAGAGTCAACATCAAAAAGAGTCATTGTTACATGTGTAAAATTTCTCAGTTTTCTGCTAAACATTCTAACCCACTATCTAGATCCTCCTTTACCATTGTGCACCAGGCCCTGGACCCCCACCACCCAATCCCCACCTTAGAGTTCCTTACTTTAGTGAAATACACCAAGCCTAGTCCAAGTTCTGCTTTGTGTTTCCCCTTCTGCTCTTATTTCTCAACTTCTGTCTGTAAGTGAAATTATCTCATATTCACCCGTCTCTTTTCTAGCTAACAAGTCTTGCTAAGTTCACAATTCACTGAAGGAGTCACAGTACTATAGAGTATACAAAATAAACCACCACTATTTGAAAAGAAGCTTTGAGGTTTGCACCATTCCTATTTGAACTTCACGAATGCCTCTTCTCAGCAGTGTGGTAGAATAATTACTATCCTTTCCTTTTAATACCTTTTTATGAAGGCTGATTTTAGAGTTCTTACAAAAATATATTCTCTTAGAGAAAAGTTGAATAAAGCTTTCAGTGGTACAACTTTTGCTAGCATGAGAGAACTAAAATTGCACTCTCAAACTCTTCTCAAAAATTTTAAAGGTGTAAAGATAAATTGTATACCCTACACTACAGATCTTAACCTTCAAATGTAATTAAGTTCTGTTACAGCAACAACAAAGCCAAGCAAATCAAAGTCAGGTCAAAAAGACAACATAAAGTTTTCATTTCCAAACAGTTTAAATTTTGTGTTTGTGTTCCTTGCCTGAGCACAGGCAAAGAACACAAACAGTCCCATATGAATCAAATTAGAATTTACATATGAATTACATTAGAAATAGGAGCTCCATCAAGGAATAATTAGCAGTGTCCTGGGTTATGCAAAGGCGAACAAAATTAAATAAGAACAATTTCAAAGGCAAGTTTTGTTTTGCCTCTTCAACTAAGCTGGTTTAATCAGTGATAATGACTGAAATAAATCCACTCCATCTAAAGTAATGCACAGTCTACCATATTGTGTGAAATGCCATTACTGACTCAGTAAATCATAAAGTCAATGAGAGAACATCACTTTCTGGTCTTCTGCATACTTGCTTTCCCTCAAGTCAACATCCAGAAAGTCTAATCCAATCAGAAAGCACAGAGGGCCATATCACAAAAGCATCTCAGGGAGATCAGAGAAGAAACTTACAGAGACATCTAGAAACACATTATGTGTGGGCTTTTGTATGCTTTTGTTCCAGTTGTTACTATGATTGCTACTTTTTACTTTTGGAGCACAGAGGTTGAAGTTTCTACACAAGGGTAATGTTAAAGAAATAGAAACATAGCCATTGTGCTATGTAATAAAATTACTAAGGGAAATTGATCTGGCAACTTAGATGAGCTTCCGCCACTAAACAGAACCATGGTTTATAAGTGCCTCCCCTAATGAGCTAAACTCCAGTGACCATAAAACTGAAATATAATTATGACATTAAAGATGCCTATATTGGAACTTAATTATTAATTAATTTAACGAGAGGAGAGGAGGTTGTAAAATTGCTAATTAAATGGCTCTGTAAAACTGCAGACGGTGGAGGATTTACAAATGATGAATCTCACAACAGTTTTTTGCTCCCTCATTGTTCTATCAATATTCAGTGTGCCAGAGGTATGAAAAAGAAGGTAAGGTTTATTTGACAGAGTGAAATGACATAAAGTTCCAACTGGCAGTGCCCTTGAAGATGCCTTATTCTTAGTGGAAAGCACTACCTGGCGTTTGTAGACAGACAGTGGGGCGAAGACACAGAAACATTGTGACACCACAGACATAAGGGATTGTGATACAAACTCATGATTCAGAGTGTTGAAGTCAATTAGGTTTGTGTTAATCCAGAATATGTGTTTGGTAGAAGTCTAAATATGAATCCTTTCTTAAAATAAGAATGAGTTTCATATAAAATGTCTGTGCGAAAGTAACACAGTTAAGATTGCAAATAATGGAAGATAATAAACTTGGGGTTTAACAGGAAACACATTTCATTTGGACTCCTGGCCTGTCCCCTATCAGGCAGCTGACCTTCAGAAACAGCTCTACTGATCTGCCTCTCAGTTACTACATCAGGGAAATCAAATATAAGCTTCCAAAGTTATGGGACTTTGGAATATGTCATATATTTAGCACAGTACTAACATATCAAATGCTAGAAATTGGTAAAAAGCAAGGCAAAACCTTACAAGTTGAGTTAGAACTGACAGGGGCATTTAGGGAGATACCCGATACCACATAATAATTTGAAATAGGATTCAATCTCAGCACCTGTGAAATGGCACACCATTAATTGCAAGCTTTTTAAATAATGAGCAGTTCAGAGAAAATATTTTCTATTTACTGTCTAATGTGAGTTACAGAAACTTTTATTAAAGCATTTTTTACCTCACTGAGGTCAAATGTGAAGAGAAAATAATATTTAGGGACTCAGTTTGAAGACTAAATAAATTAAACCCAGATGTAATTAAAATATAGTGTATTAATTGTTCATACAAGCTTGATTTTTTATCAGTATGCAATACATAATAAACAGATTTTCTTATTATGAAAAGATGATTAAAAAGAGATTCAAATTAAGAGTAAGAGATTGCTTGAAGTACTTAAGCAAATCTGAAGTTACTGTTTCATTTTTTTTTTATTTATAAAAAGGAAACACTGACAAAAACATAGGATAAGAGGAGTACAACTCCACACAGTTCCCAATACCAGAACTCCATATCCCATCCCCTCATAGCTTTCCTATTCTTTATCCCTCTGGGAGTATGGACCCCGGATCATTATGGGGTGCAGAAAGTGGAAGGTCTGGCTTCTGTAGTTGCTTCCCCACTGAACATGGGCATTGATAGGTCAACCCATACCCCCAGCCTGTCTCTTTCATGAGAGACAGACATGACGGGCCTAGACCTCTCTCCATTGTTACTGGTCTTCTCTGTTAGGAACAACACAATAGACCCTATTGTAGGTCCCCACAGGGCCTTGCCCTCAATGTCGATCAACAACGGTAGAGAAAGTTTCATCCTCTGAAGGGAGGCTGGATAACATACTCTATCTTCTACATTAAGAAGATGGGTCCTGAAATTAGAGCAACTTGGAACGTTCCTACTCATGACCACAGAATGTGAGTTCACATCTGCAGGGCTCCTAAGCTGAATATGGGAACCAGACCAGATCAAATTGATGGGGTTTAAGATCAACAATATTTATACACCTTTCCCATATTTGGGAGCTACTCTCTTCCCTGATCCAGATTTCTGGTACTTTTTCTAGCCATGACATCATCTCATCAGACAATAATTTGGATCCACCTGCATATCAGATGTCAGGCTCAGGAAAAAAAAAAACTAGTATAGTCATGGGCTCTGTGGAATATAACTAAAATAGGACTAATAACTATCTATAAAACGGAGACCCTCCCCAACTCTTCATCTGCACTATTCCAATCTTAGGTTTATAGTTCCTAAACTCCTAAACATCACAGTTTAGGCTTACCTAAAAACATCTCTAGAATACGCACTAATTTCAAAGTAGGCAGAATAATCTCACACAGGACCTATTTTATATGGACATGTTGACTCTCTCATGTAACTGCTTAACCACATTGCATATTGTAATATACAGGTTATTCCTGAACAGGGCATGACTAGGAGCTGTGTTCACTATCAGACTACCTCATGAGAAAGCAATGTATCACATCACCAGCTCAGGAAAAAAAATCAAAATACAAATTTGAAGAATACTGAGCATACTTTTTTCTTTGTAGCATCGTCAAGTCTAACAATAATCAGATAAACTGTCCTGAGTTGCAACTATCTATAGTGATTGGTGAGATCAAACCCCAGACCTTACAAGAACTACTCTGTCCAGGTTCAAAAATGAGCCATCAAATCTAACCTATGGACTCAGTCGTCATATAGGCCCTTCCTTCAGACCTCCCTGTGTTAGGTATTTGTGCATTTTTGTAGATAGGATTGTATTTTTTTCTCTCTCCTCTCCAAGATAACTGGTATTAAAATATTACAGCTTCCCCTTTTTTTTCTTTTCTACTACAAAATCACACACTCTTGGGAATTAAGTAGATCATTAGATGAGAACTATGCAAATAACTGATCATTTGAACTAGTCAGGTATATGAATTACTTTTTTTAATGTTTTTTTTTATATTTATTTATTATCCCTTTTGTTGCCCTTGTTTAACATTATTGTGGTTATTGATGTCGTTGTTGTTGGATAGGACAGAGAGAAATGGAGAGAGGAGGGGAAGATAGAGAGGGGGAGAGAAAGATAGACACCTGCAGACCTGCTTCACGGCCTATGAAGTGACGCCTCTACAGGTGGGGAGTCTGGGGCTTGAACCGGGATCCTTATGCAGGTCCTTGCGCTTTGCACCTCCTGCGCTTAACCCGCTGCGCCACTGCCCGACTCCCTATGAATTACTTTTAAATACAACTCTTTCAAGGTCTTGGAAGGTCCCAGAGAATTGAGAATAATATTTTGACAGGTGTAAATTACTTTCTATTTTACTATATTAGCCTTTAGTATTCATTGAAATTTTTGTCCCCCAAGTTAATTTTTAAATAGTTGTTGAAATAGAGAATAGAAATTGGGGGGTGGGTGGGCCAGGTGGTGGCCACATGGTTAAGCACACACATTACAATGTGCAAGGATCTAAGTTCAAGCCCCCGGTCCCCATCTGCAGAAGGGAAAGCTTCACAAGTGGTGAAGCAGCGCTGCAGGTATCTTTCAGTCTCTTTCCCTCTCTACCTCCTCCACCCCTCTCAGTTTCTTTCTTTCTATCTTTATCTAATAATAAATAAATAAAATATAATTAAAAATTTAAAAAGAATACAATCTAAAGAATAACATATCTGGTCACTGTTATTAGGCAACCATTAAAAGAACAGGAAGAGAGAACAAAATACACAAAACTGAGATAACATAAATCTATTTTTATTTTCTTCATACTAAATTGATGCTGATGGATTCAGGAAAGCTACATATATTTAAAAGTAAGCAAATGTTGTCTTGAAATAATGATAAAAAGATAATTGGAAAAACTCCCGAAAAGCAGGTTTTTTTTTTTTTTAGGTTCATACCATAGAATATTCTCTTTCCATGCTACTTTTTCCACAGAAGAATGAAAAACATTGTAAAGCCAAGTTTGAACGACTCCTTCCTTTAAATAAAATGTTATAAGTAAAATAGATTCTGACACACTGTGACTTAAAATAACTAAGCAAAATATTCACACTCTAGTCTAGGAAATTATGAACAAATGAGGAACAAAATTATGTCTAAGCTGAAATTAGCTGTGTGTTCTACTGACAGCTGATCTTTGCTTTTGATCATAATGCATTTTATCCTTTTCATGGTCCAATGAAAGCTAGTCTGTTGATGAAATGTCTTTCCTATTATCATGCAAATAAACTACTTTATAATGACTGCAAATGGGGCTGAAAGAAAATAAATCTAAATATTTCCGGACTCCTAAATACAAATATTTATCCAGAGAGCCAAAAGTCTAATACCTTAAAGCTAATTGAGGGTTATGTGGTTTATGTTAATACATGTTCTCCTGATTGCTCATTATTTCAGCTTTCTTTTGACCCTTTAAATCCATAACTTAAAATGGAATTGAGTTGAATTACTGAGAACTACTGAGGAATCTGGGACATATCAAATTTAAAATATCTTTTCTCTGAAAAAAACACAAATAAAACTTAGTGGCAAAACTCCAAGATAACTGGTACTAAAACATTACAGCTTCCCCTTTTTTCTTTTCTGCTACAAAATCACACACTCTTGGGAATTAAGTAGATCATTAGTTGGGAATGATGCAAATAACTAATCATTTGAACTAGGCGGGTATATGAATTACTTTTAAATACAACTCTTTCAAGGTCTTATAAGATCTCCAAGAATTGGAAACAATATTTTTAAAGGTGTAAATTATATCCTTTCATAGTAACAAGAGTTTTGCCACTTTAAGTTTTAGTTGTGTTATTTCAGAAAGAAGATATTTTTAAGTCTTATTCCTATTCACATGCCACAGACACCCAATCATTTTTTGGTAGAACTAGAGTTTCATTCATGCGTAATGTCACTGTTCTTGGTGACTTTTTCATTTCAATGGAGATATGAGTCACCACAGCGCCAAAATTTCTTCCATTACCTTAACAGTTTCCATGTAGTATTAAGGCTAAGAAGAGGGTCATATGAGTGACAATGCAAAAAACTTAACTAGTCAGCTACCTTTCTGGTCCCTTAGCTGTCCAATTTCACTTACTTGAAAACTGGAATTTTAGGGAGTCAGGCGGTAGCGCAGCGGGTTAAGTGGACGTGGAACAAAGCCCAAGGACCAGCCTAAGGATCCCGGTTCAAGCCCCTGGCTACCCACCTGTAGGGGAGTGGCATCACAGGTGGTGAAACAGGTCAGCAGGTGTCTATCTTTCTCTCCCCCCCGTCTTCCCCTCCTGTCTCCATTTCTCTCTGTCCTATCCAACAACGATGACATCAACAATAATAAAAACAACAAGGGCAACAAAAAAGGAAATAAATATTTTTTAAAAAGAAAATTGAAATTTTATGCTATTTTATTCATGCAATTGTATGCCATCTCTGCAGAGTTTTCCCCCTGTCAACTAGTCTCAGAGTTTTCTATCTTTTTGTTCTCATGAAATAAAACTGGTTGTGAGTTCCACTAATGCTCACAGTCTAGTTCCCAGGTGCTATTTTTTTAATTCAAAAATTTAAACATAATTTATTTGTTTTATTTGATAGAACAGAGAGAAACTGAGAGGAAGAGAGAGTTAGACAAGTAGAGAGAGTATGCGAGAGACAGAGAAACATCTGCAATACTGCTTCACAACTTCTGAAGCTTTTCCTCTGCAGGTAGGGACCAGGTTCAAGCCCCTGGTCCCTTATTCATACATGCTCTACCATCAGGCCCTCCCAGATGCTCTTGACAACATGATGTGAGTGATTTACAGATCATAGTCAACAGAATGAAAGGGGACATGTAGCTCATAATGACTTTAGTATACTTTCCTTTTGTTATAGTCAAGATCTTTTAAAATTATTTGTATTTCCATTCTTCCAAATTGTTCATAAATTTTCCCCACTATTTTGAATGATTTTTTTTTATTCTGTAGAATATGTCATGTATGAAAGTAACTTAACCCTTTATTTTTTTTAACAACTATTGTCCCCAACATACTCTGATTTTGACCTTGGATTCTTTTTCTACTGCATATGTTTTTAATATTTTATCTATTTATTTAACTATTGATTTAATGGAATTGGACCTCATATATGAGCAACTTTACTGCTCTCCTATGTGCTTTTTATTTCATTCAGAGAGAGTTGGATTAACATTTTAATTAATCTAATTACATTTATTTGCTTTTCAATTTCCCTGTTGCTTCTATTGGTTTCCCTAAAGTATTCTGAAAAAATATTAACAACATTGAGAACGATTTAGTAACTGTTACTACTATTCTGCTTTTGCCTTTTCATTTATTATTTTAAATGATAAGATAGCTGTGAACTTCTTTGATTTCTAATAATTACTAAACTGTGACTCCATGAAAAGCACTTTAGAGAGCGTCTCACTTTTTTTAGATAGTCTCAGTCACTTTTTAAAGAAATTCCTTTGCATTAGATAATTAATTGCATAAGAGGAGAGTTAGACATTAGTATCTCTAATTTGAGATAAAAGTTTTAAGCAGGAAAAAGGTAAGGCTCTAAGTTTGGATACAGGAAAGAGTTTCCCTTTGCTAAGTTTCCATTGGTCAGGATAGTATTGCTGAACCTTTAAAGGTAACATCTGAGAACAGGGTAATAGTGATTAAAGGTTAGCAATAGAATTTTTTTCAAAATATTTATTTATTTATTCCCTTTTGTTGCTCTAGTTGTTTTTTATTGTTGTCATCGTTGTTGGATAGGCCAGAGAGAAATGGAGAGAGAAGGGGAAGAGAGAAAGATAGACACCTACAGACCTGCTTCACAACTTGTGAAGTGATTCCCCTGTAGGTGGGGAGCTGGGGACTCAAACCGAGATCCTTAAGCTGGTCCTTGCGTTTGTTGCCACATGCACTTAACCCGCTGCGCTACTGCTCAACTCCCCACAGTAGGATTATGAATATGCATAGTACAGACAAGATTTTATGAGAAAGATACTCCAGAGCTTATATGTAGTATATATTCACAACAAGTCATCATTTTATATGATTATCATCCTCTGTACATAAAAGTTGTTGTCCCTACTGGTTGACCACTTAATAGTTTCATTCTATCCACTTTCTTTTGCCTCTTTCTATTTTTTTCTGCTTTGTTTTGTTTCTGAAAAGAGCAATGGAGAGAGGAGAAGAGAAATTATTTTGAAGTTCAAATCTCAGCTTTATCATTCAACATTTGACCCACCAAAGCCAAGTTATTCCACTTCCACAAGTCCTCCATTTATTTCTTAGAAACTTGAGTTAGTATCAATAACTGACCTGACCCTTAAAGTTAAGAGGGAAATTAGAAATGTGTTTATGATACTTGGCAAATAAATCATGAAAATGTCACCACAGACATTCTGAGTTACAGGATATGTTAGTTATTATCTTTGGTCCCCCGGCCATTTAGAAAGAGTTTTATTTTTAAAAACAATGATTTATATGGAAATACAATGCATTCTTTCTTTTAACATTTTTCTTTATATAATTTAAACATTTTATTTGCTTATCTATTGAATAGAGACAGAGAGAAATCTAGAACAAAGAGGGAGATAAATAGCACCCCCCCACCCAACACACACACACACACACACACACACACACCCCACATACACACATACACCTAGGTCCTCCTCAGCCATCATGTTCCAGGACCTAACACTTCTCCCCACCCCAGAGCTCTTTCTTTTAGTGCAATAGACCAAATCCAATTCAAGGTCTGCTTTGTGTTTTCCCTTCTGTTATTTTTCAGCTCCTGTCTCTGAGTGTGATCATCCTATAGTCATCCTTCTCTTTCCTAGTTCATCACTCTTGAAGCTTCTCCCTGTAGGCAGGAACAGGTGCTTGCGAGGGAGATTTGCTACAACATAGGATATTTTACATTTGATGTGCATTATGATCTGAGATATGGTAAACCTGTGTTTGTTTTTGCAAACACTTGATCTATCTCTATCTCAAGGTAAAGGCTGCAATGGGAAGGTGATGAAATGCCATCTAATCTAGTTCTTTAAGCATATGTGGAAGCACAAGGACCAACTTAAGGATCCTGGTTCGAGCCCCCGGCTCTCACCTGCATGGGGGTCCCTTCACAGGCAGTGAAGCAGGTCTGCAGGTGTCTATCTTTCTTTCCCCCTCTCTGTCTTCCCCACCTCTTTACATTTCTCTCTGTCCTATCTAACAATGACAACATCAATAACTACAACAACAATTTTAAAAAAAGGCAACAAAAAGGAAAATAAATAAATAAATAAATAAATAAATAAATAAATAAATAAAAAAGAAGACCAGGGGCTTACAGTTCTTACATAAAAGAAAACAGAAGTGTGCTGGTCACACCCTCTGACACAGGAGAAAGTGAAAGCAAGTGTTTACACCTAACATGAGGCGATAAGAAACTGTGTCAACAATTGTCCTGTTATCTTCCCACAATGAATTGATTTGGGGCGTAGGGGTTGGGCAAGGTGGAGTGAGATTGCCTGTGAGTACCTCTCACATCTTTTGAGTTAAGTAGAATGTCCATAAATGAATGAGGAGCCAGTAATTGCAAGTTCATTTTTTATTTATACAGTAATCAAATCACATGACTCTAATAAAAATTTTTAGAGGTAGCAAGTACTTTGATGTGGTGTTTCATTTAAAACTTTAATGGCTATTTAGTAAGAAATGTTTATCTTAGAAATAAATGTAAAATAGTCTCTTCGATTTTTCAGTAAGACATATACCAAGAAATGTAAAGATGCTGATGTTAGCTCTAAAATAGTTTGCCTAAGAATTTAAAACCAAAAATTGCCTAGGAAGGGCTGAAGAGTCAGCTCACCAGGTAGAGTGTGTACCTTGCTATTTTGGCAGCCCAGACTGCAGTCCTGGCCTCCATGCATGGCTCTAAGGAACTGGAGGAGACTCTGATGTTGCAGTATCTCTCCTGACTTCTCTGTCTGAATGGCAAAGCAGTCAGAGAAATGAAATCCTGTTTGCAGAAAAAAAAAAAAAAAAACCCAGCTCTGAACATGAGAGAGAGGGAGAAAGAGAAAGACAGGAAAAAAGAAAGGAAGGAAGGAAGGAAGGAAAGAAGGAAGGAAGGAAGGAAGGAAGGAGAGAAGAAAGAGGAAATATTTGTTTATGGGACATTAGGAATTTCTCAATAGTAGAAATGTTAGGATTCTTCAACATATTAATGGAAATTATGAATTTCCATTAATCTTATACTATATCTCCTGGAGATAATCTATGATGGAGCCATTGAGCAAATAAAGAATGGGACAAAGACCTAAAGAATGCTTATTACAAGTTGGCTTCAAGTTTTCACAACTCTATAAAATTTACTTATTAAAGAATATTTCATTTATAAAGCTGACATGAGAAACTAGATGAACCCAAAGAAACATGAAATTAACTAACATTCCTATGTGACAAGTAATCTATGGAGAAAAAAAGGTGACTATAAAGTAATATGTTAAAAGACATTAAAAAAATCAGTAGGGAGTTGGGCAGTAGCCCAGCAGGTTGAGCGCATATGGCGCGAAGTGCAAGGACCAGAGTAAGGATGCTAGTTGGAGCCCCCAGCTCCCCACCTGCAAGAGAGTGTCTTCACAGGTTATGAAGCAGATCTGCAGGTGTCTTTCTCTCCTCATCTCTGTCATGCCCTCCTCTCTCCATTTTTCTCTGTGCTATCTAACAATGACTACAATAATGATTACAACAACAATAAAAAAACGACAAGGACAACAAAAGGGAAAATAAATAAATATAAAAAAAAACGTTGAGAGTCGGGCGTAGTGCAGCGGGTTAAGCACACATGGCACTAAGCACAAAGAACCACATAAAGATCAGGGTTCAAGCCCCGGCTCCCCACCCACAGGGGGGGGTCACTTCACAAGTGGTGAAGCAGGTCAGATACCTATCTTGCTCTCCCCCGCTCTATCCATTTCTCCTTCTCTCCATTTCTGTCTGTCCTATCCAACAATAATTACTTAAATAACAACAATTATAATAACCACAACAACGGTAAAACAACAAGGGCAACAAAAGGGGAAAAAAAAAAGCCTCCAGGAGCAGTGGATTCATAGTGCAGGCACCAAGCCCCAGCAATAACCCTGGGGACAAAAAAAAAAATCAATGTTGTTTACCTAATGATCAGACTAATAACTCACATAATACTTAATAAGTGCTTTATGGGTGAGTAGATGAGCACAAGTTTGTAAAAGACAAGAGGTATTGGCTATGTTCTCAATTCAGTTTTTAATGATGCTGCAGTAGAGTTGGGGAAACAGTACAAAGAACTTTCATGTCTGAGTTTCTAAGGTCCTAAGTTCAGTTCTAGGACCTTTATAAGCCAGAGTTATGCTAAGCAGTGTTATTGTAAATAATAATAATAATAACTGCAATATATGGGAGCAATTTTAGTGATTAAGTAGCTGAGTAGAATATGTTAATTATTATCTCCCTCTTTCTTTCTTTTCTTTTTTTTTTTTTTTTTGCCTCCAGGGTTATTGCTGTAGCAGTTGCCTCCACTACAAGTCCACTGCTCCTGGTGGCCATTTTTTCCCCACTTTTGTTGCCCTTGTTGGTGTTATTATTGTTATTGTAATTGTCATTGCTGCTGTTGTTGGATAGGGCAGAGAGAAATCAAGAGAGGAGGGGAAGATAGAGAGAGGGAGAGAAAGATAGATACCTGCAGACCTGTTTCACTGCCTGTGAATGGACCCCCTGCAGGTGGGGAGTCTGGGGCTCTAACTGGTGTCTTTAAGGTGGTCCTTGCTCTTGGCGCCATGTGTGCCTAACCCGCTGCCCTACTGCTCAGTTCCATCTCCCTCTTTCAGAAGGGAATTTTCATAAACTTCCTAAGATTTTGAATTCAAAGAGTTCAAACTAGATAAATGTTTGACTAGTGGGAGGTTTAAACAAAATCTGTACACTTAATTATCTACAATATTACAATATTACTAACAAAAGTTAAACTCTCCACACAGTGTCCACTCATTTTTCACACAGAGACCTCAGATAAATTAGTTAATTCTCTTTTTTAAAGATCTCCAATTAGGGATTGGGCTTTGCACACCTGGTTGAGAGCACACATTTCAGTGCACAAGGACCCAGGTTCAAGCCCCTGATCCCACCTGCAGGGGAAAGCTTCATGAGTGGTGAAGGGCTGCAGGTGACTCTCTGTCTCTCCCCCTCTCTAGCTCCTCCTTTCTTAATTTCTCTCCCTATCCAATAATAAATATTTTTAAAAAAGATTAAATAAACAAAGATCTAAAAATACAGAGACAACATCCCCCTATTAAATGTTATTTATGATAAAGACTTAGTGAAGAAGTTTATAATGATTGAGAGTGTAATTCAAATATTAACTATTTCCCCACATTAATTTTCTTCACTAAAAATATTTAGGTAAATCTGTCTAGCAGGGAATTCATCCTACTGCTTTCAATATATTTTTATTGATTTTAGATAGAGATAGAAAGAAATGGAGAATGGGAGAGAAACACCTACAGCACTGCTTCAACCCTCATAAAGCTTCCCTCCTGAAGATAGAGACTGGGGCTTGAACCTGGGTCCTTGCAAAATGTAATGTGTGCACTCCACCAGGTGCACCACCACCTGACCCCTTCAGCCTACTGTTTTTAAGTTTTACTGTAAATCCATTTATTGTATCATCATTGGAAAGCTAGTTTTCATTCTTTTTACTAAAATATTTGAATATATACATTCTTATCATGTTTTCTGACCGCTTCTTTATAGCCTAGCCTATTTGTATTATTATAGTTATAATAATGGTTATTATTTTTTGTTATTCTTCTCTCTTTTTCTGGCACAGCCTTACTTGGATTGCCTCATGAATTTTGTAGCTCAGCATATGTGGTTGTATAGACTCAAGACTCACAAAAGGATTCAAGTTTATGTTTTAGAGTCAGGGAAATTTTAAGAACCACAACTATGACAACAATGCCAAATAAGTCTAAAGACCAAAGAGAAAGAGATCCAAAGTAAAGATAGACTGAGTAAATCCTCTGCAACACATTCAGTTCTAGCAGCAGCAGAGCGGTCCTGATGCTCAGAACACTGATTTAAATCATAAATTTTATTCTTACTGAGATAGTCCCAACTTGAATCTGCATCTAGGATAGCAAGTAAATATTATGTAACTGCCAAGTATCCTAAAAAATATAATATATTTTCAATATCTTTGTTTGACTGTACCAAAGGGGAAAATTGAATGTGTCTTAACAGTTAAGAGAAAAATACAAGCTATGCCAAAGGGAAGAAGTGGACTGAAATTCAACATAAGTGACACCTCATACAGAGTGAACACTTTGTATCAACCACACATCCTGTCTTATTTGCATTTATGGTTTTATTACAAACTCAGAGCCACCATATAAGGCTGGTATCATTAAACTCCTTTTAATATTTCCAAGATTTGTTAAAAAAAAAAAAACTTGGCTGGGATTATTAGGTCAGTGAATGAGATTGGGCTGAGATGAGAAAGAAAACCCAGTACAAATGAATACAGTGATAGTCAACTAGTTTTCCATTATAAAAATAATTATTTCTCTTAATGTATGAATAAGATGTTCCATAAAAGTATAGAGTATAGAGGTACATTATACTCTAAGGTACCCAGATTGACTTTTCTCAGTAATGGTAAAGGTAATGGTAGACAAATCTGGAAGGTAGGAAATGTATCGTCACATGATACTGTATTATGTGTCCTAATGTATTGTGTACCAGGTCTCAATAATTACAGTAACTTACCTGTTCTGTTACTTCTTATTTCTTATTTCTGCTTAAGAAGCCAACTTTGTCATTACTATTTACATACCAAGGCACTTTAATCATTTTCATTTAAATGTAAATTTGTTAATGAAGGAGACTTGAAACCAGCTAGATTTTCCCCTTTTTGTTATTTCTAGGGAGGGATGCAACTATTCAAAAGCTTGTAGTCAAGCCTCTAAGGCTCATCTCTAAGAACTGTGTGAAGTAAGGAGTTACTGCAACTGATCAGGCAGGAAAGAAAGTGCTGATGGTCATGAGTCTCTTGCTTTTGGAGCACTGTGACAAGCATGGACGTTTGTTCATACGTGGATTGAAAAAAAAAGGTAATCGAACTTTTAAAAATGATCTAAGATAGAGATATCTATAAATAGCAAAAAAAAAAAAAAAAAGGAGACAAATTATGGTGAGGTCTTGTATGCTACAGCAAATCCTAACAATGGGATTTTCAAAGTTAACCCAATTTCCTAATAATTTGGTTATAGCAATAGCTATCTAATACCTTCTTAAACCCTAAGATAATAGGAAACTTCCCCTTTCTCTATAGAGCCTATATTTCTCCCAGTCCTGGGACCTCTAGGGTGGAGCTCACTTTCCTGCATGTTTCCCTCAAATCATACCAGATGATACTGCATCTGCTGATCCCAACCTAATCAATGCAACCAGTACCACCTTGGTATGCTTCACTTTGGACTGTGTCCACAGACACAGGCATGGAATGTCAACTATTTAGCTTTATTACTCAGGTGAAACCTTTCCTAGCTCATAGGACTCCTTAACTCCATCTTGAGTGATGAATTTATTAACAAACCCCAAAACCTAGATAGAGACCAGGTCCTATAAGATAGGACATATGTACATGTATCCATAAGTTAGGGGAAAATATATATACCTTAAAGAAAAGTGCAGAATAATTTGCAGTGAGTCAATAAATGAAGCAAGAAAACATAAAGAACTAAAAAGATACCTTACAGTACCTAATGAAGCAATTTCTACTTAGACCTAGATACCCTCCTCAGCTACCTCCTAATACACATCCCCCAATCACTCCAAAACCAGCCGTATAAGACAAAGTAGGAACTACAAAAGCTGAATAAGGGCAAGAGACTGGCATACTTTAATGATGACTCTTTAGTCACTACCAGGCCTCCCCATCACCTGGGCCCCTAGTCAGGGAGTCCCAGGATTCCCACACAGACATGATGGGCCTAGACCTCTAACAGATCCCTCTCACCACTGTCAGCTCCATCTGGAACAACATAATGGACCCCTCTATAGGCCCCTATTGGACCTGGCCCTCAATGTTAATCAACAATGCTAGGGAATGTTCCATTTTCCAAAAGGATGTTGGACAACATACTCTACCTACCACCTGAGGAAGATGGGTTCCAAAATTAGTGCAGCCTAGAATGGTCCTATCCATGACTTTGGAATGAAATCTCAGACCTACAGGGATGCAGAGGTTACATAGGCTCCTGTGCTGGATATAGGCCCCAGATCAAACCAGTAGGGTTTACAGTTAACAATATTTATATACCTTCCTCGTACTTGGGAGCTACTCTCTTTCGTGACTCAGCTTTATAGGCCTTTTTCCAACTATAACACCATCTACTCAAATAATAACTTGGGTCCACCTGCATATCAGATGACAGACTCAAGCAAAAACCAGTATAAAGTCGTGGACCTTCTGGAATATACCTAAAACAGACCTAATAGCTTATTCCAAGACAGAGACCCCAAATCTTAATCTGAAATATTCTTGCCTTTAGGTTCATGATTAGTCAACAATGTGTTCTGCATTATATCTTAACTCTTTATCACCCAGGTTCCAGATAATGCTGTTGTTGGTCTGCTTCTAATTCTGCTTCTAAGACCTAATCTGTTGCATTGCTTAATTCTGTGGTCTGTTTACATAATCACTGCTTTACCTGAGACCTGCCCTGCCTACTGGGCATTGGTTTAATCCTCACTGGTTAGACGCAAGCTTGTTACGCATGCTTTTTCCTTCTCCCCACCAGGTCTGCAGGTATCTGTTTTTATCTCCCCCTCTCTACTTCCCCTCCTTTCTTGATTTCTCTTCAGTTTTATCCAACAACAACAACAGCAATAATAACAATAATAATAACCACAACAATGAAAAAACAAGGGCAACAAAAGGGAAAAAAATTTAAAATCCTCCAGGAGGAGTGGATTCATGCTGAGCCCCAGCAATAAAACTTGAGGCAAAAAAAATCCATAAAATAGCTCAAAAGTAACTAAAGAATGAGATATGAAGCCACATGAAGGGCAGGGAGTTACATTTATTTTATATTAATGGGTTGTAGGCCAGTTTCTACCAGACCTGCACACACTTGTACCACAGTACCCAGCTTTGATCAGTTTCAAACTGGGCGTGGCACTTACTGATTGGTTACAGAGTCCATCAAGGTGCTGACAATAAATCTGAGGGCAGGCTGTTGAGGGTCAGAGCCCACCACTCGGGATGCTGGAATGCAGAAGTAGGGGTCCACCAGCAACCTATTCATGGCCAGCTGCCTACTGATGTCTCATTTCAGAGACAGAGAACTTTGGTGGAGAGTGTGGTGATCTGTACCACATGTAGATGTGAACTTCTAGCTTGGAGGTCTTATAATTTAAAAACATTGAGAAATTGCTAATGAAAACTTACAAATAAAATAGACAGAACCTAGACATCTGTTTAATAAGGTCTACTGATTTAAGGACAAATATTATCAAGAACACTTTCCAAGTTTTCAAATTTGTATCAAGGTGAAACAGAACCTGATAAAAGCAACATTTCTTAAATTAAAAAAAATAAAGCAAAGCTTCATTTAAAAAGAGAGAGAAAATCATCGTCCCAAATCGGTTCTCCACCCCCACCTCTCATGGCCCATAAGACAGAACATGGAAATTTCAAGCAAAAGACTCCAAATTTAATTCATGGTATAAAGTAAAGTTGGAGTGGAGTGATAAATTGGGTGCTCTCTTTATGTCTTTCTCATAAACAGACAAAGAAGTAATTCTTAAAAAATCTTTTTAAATTTCTTTAGTGGGAATTAATGGTTTCGGTTCACAGTTGACAGTAAAATACAATAGTTTGCACATGTGTAGCATTTCCCAATTTCCCACATAACAACTCAATCCTCACTAGGTCCTCTTCTTAAAAATCTTGATAGCAGTTCTGGCACCATCCTTAGTGAGTAGTGTAACTTTTTTTTACATAAAGATAGTGAAGCTCACACACAGCAGCACCACAGTGTCTTTCAGTGTCATAAGGTCTGGTACATGACAACGCAGCACAGTGTCCAAGTAAGCTATTTTGGCAGCCATTTTTTTTCATTTTGTTGCCCTTGCTTATCGTTATTGTTGTTATTGCTGTCTTGTTATTGATAGGACAGAGATAAATTAAGAGAGGAGGGGAAGACAAAAAGGGGGAGAGAAAGATAAGACACTTGCAGACCTGCTTCACTGCCCATGATGAAGCGACCCCCCTACAGGTGGGGAGCTAGGGACTCAAACTGGGAATTTCTCTCTCTCTCTCTCTCCCTCTCTCTCTCTCTCTCCCTTTCTGTTTCTATCAGAAAAGAAAGTAAAAAAAAAAAAAAAAAAAAAAAGCCACCAGGAATGGTGGAGTCATTTTACAGTCACAGAGCCTCAGCAATTAGCTCCGGTGACAATATATATATATATATATATATATATATATATATATATATATATATGTGCAAAAATTATAAACAATACAAAAAACAAGTATACGTTAGTGAGGATTCTTTAGACACCACTTAATGAAATTCTACAGGTATATTAGAAGGCAATTTGTACTGAATGTAGATAATTAATGCTCAAGGAAGGACATTGACGTCATTCTTACTTTTGTATTAAGAAAGTTGGGCTTCATAAAGTTTAATGAATTGCTTCAAATTATACTGTTTATTTATGGAAAAGCTGAGGTTTTTTAAATTTTTATTACTATTCTGACATAGAGCCTTCTTACAATACTTCTTTGTCTATTTTGTTTTCCCTCTAGCAACTCCTAAATTGATAGCTGTATTTGAAAATGCACTTTGGCAAATAAAATGCGATTCTGTCTTATTGGAAGCAACTACTGATACTGTTTCCCCACCAAGTCAGACATAAAAAATTGTAGCATTTATCCTTGAGAAGTGTTCAGGAAAACTGGATTCTCATTAGCTCCTTCTGGAAATTTGTGGCAAGGAAAACATCTTCTAAATTGTATTTGATAGATGCTATGAAGAACATAATTCAGACCATTTAGATGTGTAGCTATATTTTTGGAACTTCCTGAACATGGAATCTATGGAGGTAGACCTATCTGTTTGTGTTCTGACACTAGAACAAGGACAGGTGAAGATGTGAGGTGGAAACAGCTTTAGTTCTAAACAGATGTACCGTGAACACAGAGGTAGAGGATACGAACTGGAATAAGAGAGATTTGTATACTTTCATTGTTCTGTGCTTGTAGAGTACTTCTACATTTCTTTTATTTGTTAATTTATTTTTGTAAATACATATTTACTCATTAGATGGAGACAGAAATCAAGAGGGAATGGGGATAGAGAGGAAGAGAGGAGATACACTGGGGTCAGGTGTTGGCACATCTGTGAGCACACATGTTAGTGTGCAAGGACGCCAGGTTCAAGCTCCCAGGGGGTTCAACCTGTAGGGGTAAAGCTTTGTAAGTGGTGAAGCAGGGATGTAGGTGTCTCTCTGCCTCTCTTCCTCTCTGTCTCCCCATTCCTTTTGATTTCTGGCTATTTCTAGCCAGTAAATAAATAGATATAATTAAAATATTTAAAGAGAGAGAGAGAAGATATACCTGCAGTATTTCTTCACTACTCATGAAACTCCCCCTTTGGGTAAGGACTGGTGAGTTGAGCCCGGGTCCTTGCTGTGATAATGTGTGTGCTCAACTAGCTGTGAATGAAAAATACCAAAAGAATAAAAGATGTCACTTTATCTTGCATAAGTGGCAGTTTTGGTTCCCCAAGCTTCATTTTTTCTTTTGCATTTCTAGTCCTTTATAAGCAGCCAAATGACATTTCAGACTTGTGACACATTTTAAAGGCCCAGAAAAAAGCCACTCAATGTATATGAATCTACTGTGAAAACCAATATCGAGAGCGCTCAACTCCTCTGTACAATCTCAGCCATTAATACGGTGGTTGGCACTGATCTGTGTGTTGCCAATGCAAAGAGCTGGGGATGGAACACCAGCTCCTGGTGAGAATATTTTAACGTTGTTTTCTTGATCTTGTGTCTAGCATATGTTTGATATCAGTTACTTTCCTCCTTGACGGAGGAAGATATGTAGCAATATCAAAAATAGAATGATCATCATTTGAATGTATTAAATAAAAGGAAGTCCAACAAAGACAGCAACAACAATAAAATCTTAAAATCCCTTTGCTTTCCGACATTATATTCACTAAGATGCAGTTTCTGAAAGCCACCCAAGTGTAACTATTTATTTTAACTAAAGTAATCGAGATTAATGTCAGCAGTATGACACACACTGTTTGCTAAAGAACACATAGACCAATTGCTCAGGGCAAGCTTCATTAAGAAATCAGATAAAATTAGTAAAACTGATTATATTTCAAAACTCCGCAGCAGCTAAAATTGCCATTCAGGAGCTTCCAATTAACACAATTGGTCTTGTTCACAATCAGCTATTGTAATCTCATTAGCTTATTATATTTTAATCATTGTAATATCAGCACAGAAAAAATGTATTTTATTTGCATGGGCAGAACCTGACCACATTGAGTGTGCAACTAACCTACTTTTAGACAAACAAGGCATTTAGAATTTGGTCTCTACTTTTTCAAAGGAATTATGTGGATCAAATGTCAAATACACATAGGTCTCCCTACTATAGCAGTGAGAAGGTCTTATGGAAACAGACATCTAACTTGGCATTCATTGATGGAAGGATTAATTATATAGCTGACATTATGACTCAAATTATTTGCAATGGCATTTGGAAAATTGACAGTTTACTCAAAAGAAAGAAAGAGTAGAAATAAAAGAGAAAAGGGGAGGGAAGCATTTTCAGTGTATTTAACTACTGCATAGCTTTGTTTTATTACTCTGTTTTACAAGTATGCCTGAAGACATCAGTCGCTGCAAAAATAAAAAAAAGATGAGTCCAAAAGAGATATATTAAAAACAATAACAATATTAATAACACAGAGGACTGTTGGTAAGGAAAACAAAAGGTACAACTTTACTTAAAAAAAAAAGAACATGGTCTATGTGTTCTTTAGCAAACAGTGTGTGTCATACTGCTGACATTAATGTCGATTACTTTAGTTAAAATAAATAGTTATACTTGGGTGGCTTTCAGAAACTGCATCTTAGTGAATATAATGTCAGAAAGCAAAGGGATTTTAAGATTTTATTGTTGTTGCTGTCTTTGTTGGACTTCCTTTTATTTAATACAATCTAGTGATGATCATTCTCTTTTTGATATTGCTACATATCTTTCCTCTGTCAAGGAGGAAAGTAACTGATATTAATATAGATGTTAATTAGAATTTTCATTTGTTTATTCTTTCTATTTTTTATAAGACAGAGAGAAATTGAGAGGGGAAATGGACATAGAAAGGGAGAGAGAAGGAGAGACAACTACAGACCTGGTTCACTCGCTACTCTTGAAGTGTGCCCCCTGCAGGTGGAAAGTGGGGCTCAAACCTGGGTCCTAATGCTTAGTAATCAGTGCTCTTAACCCAGTGCTCCACTTCCTGGCCTCCTTAACTAGATGTTTCAACAACAATTTTCCATCTCTTCTCACTCGGTTACAAAATACAAAGTCTTTTTGTCTTTTATATAGGAACTGCTTGCACGTATTTAAAAGTGTGTTTCAGTGTATAAAGTTTTTTCTTCTACAATAAAATGATTCTCTTTTGTTGGGAGTCAGCATGTAACAGTTCTCTACAGAATACAATAGATTGTCCTATTTTCTGACTAAACATACTGCATGCTTATGAACTGCCTATCTCTTGTGTGGCAAGGATGTGTTTGTGGCTAAGACAGTGAGAGGTTTTTCCTAAATCATCACAAATATTCTCACCAACCAATTAGTAGAAGTGATTTGTTCTCCAGCCAGCTTAAAATTCTGCATTTAGCCTCTATTTTTTTTAGTATTTTTTTTTTATTTTGCTTTTGCAGTATGAGTGCTTTCTTTGAAGGCATTGCTAATAACTAACAGTGTTTTGTGAAAAAGAAAAACAGCAGAGGCAGCACACCAACATCAGAGCAAATCCCTGTTCTCTGCAGGACCCTACCCAACTGAAAGGATGTGAAAAGAAGAAAAACGACACAGATACATGTGCACACCAGGGAAACGCAGGCAAGCTCCAGTGGTTCCCCAAGCCCCATTTTGCTGCTTGGAATCCTTGAGATGAATTCTATCTTTAACGAGCTACCACTCACCATTGCTTATTTTAACGTCCATAAATAAATAAATGAGGCTGAGTGCTCCCGATCAATCTCAGGAGAGAAAGTGAAATGAAAAGGGGAGCACTTATTCCTTCTGTGACAGTCTTATTACCTAAGCACTGAAAAGGTGAACGTTCATCATTATTAAAATCATTCAATTTGTGTCTTTAATTATAACTTTTGGGGGCATGAATGGCTCCAGAGAAATTAGTCTTCTATTTGCTCCATGGAAGAATTTAATAAGTAATACATTATGTTAACTGATTTTTTTTTTAAAAATCCATTTAATTTTTTCCCTGAATTCTATTTTAGGATGATGAGTTTTGATATCATAGAAATTCTTCTCCTGCATCTGCTGCTTAGACAGTGACAAATTTCTGTTCCTTAGCCTACAAGGGCCTGGATTTTGTAGCTTTGTCTTTGACCTTATACATTACTGTCAGTCTTTGCTCATTTTGAGTCATGACCTCCTTCACTGTGAATTCATCAGCTGAAGTCTCGATTCCCAGTTCTGAAAATCCACGTGGTGTTGAGCAATGGTCTTAGGTTGCCTTAAAGCTAGCCTTCGTTCCTAATGATGACACGTGCCTATTTAGAGCCAGCCAGGTTGTGAAATCAATCACTTTCCTTTTCTTCTGTGACAGAATTCACATTGATATTTAAGTAGCATGTTATCTGTGTGGGTTTAAAGATAAAATGAGCTCTTAACTAATTACATCTATTTGGTAATTATAAAAAATAATTATGTCACAATAGATAGTCATGTTGCATTCTTCGTTACTACAACATTGAAAAAAACTCTCTTTGAAAATGTGGTTATGTAAATACATTATGAAATTCCTTTGCTAAATGCAGATGTAAGAATTCAGTAATTTAGTATCTTGCTTTCCACAATCTCAGATGAACATGCTATAAGTAAGCATGCCGATGTAAATATATATGTAAATCCTAGAAGATACTTTTATCTTAAAGAAAAATATTCCATATTTATTATGTAATACTGAAGGGGAGAAAAAGTAAGACAAAGAAAAAGAAGAGGACATCAGGGAGTCGGGCAGTAGCACAGCGGGTTAAGCGCACGTGGCACAAAGATCAAGTATGGGAGTAAGTATCCCGGTTGAAGCCCCTGGCTCCCCACCTGGAAGGGAGTCACATCACAGGCTGTGAAGCAGGTCTGTAGGTGTCTCCCCCTCTCTGTCTTCCCCTCCTCTCTCCATTTCTCTCCTGTCCAACAACGATGACATCAATAACAACAATAATAATAAAAAACAAGGGCAACAATAGGGAAAATAAATAAATGTATATATAAAAAAGAAGAGAACATCAAAAGAGATTTACTCAGGATAGTTACAACTTATTGTATACGTAGGAATTGTTTTAATGAGGTGTCTCAGTGTGCATAAAGGAAAGGAATTAGCTCCAGATGCAACACAGATGGAAGGATGCTTTATGTCCAAGTGGTCAAAGGTAGGTTATTCATGGAAATAAAATTGATAAGAGGAGACATAAGAGGTGAGGAATTCTCATGAGTTCAAATGTTCAATATAACTCTTATTTAATGTAGGCCAGGGTAATGAAATATTAATTGATAATAAAATTGATAAGATATGAAGGGTATGGAATCCTTAATATGATTTTTCTCATCTGTATTCTACGAAGACAGAGAGGGAAATATACAGTTAGTGAAGACATACCTAAAAAAATAAGGTCAAAAAGATCCCTCTCTATTTCTGTGTATAATATGTACATATCTTCAGCTAGAAATCAAATATATGTATTGTTCACATTTATATTCATATATAAACAATGTGACATTTGGTAGAACAATGAACTTTGAATATTTAAAAGAGAAAAAAAATGCTATTCCTTGAGCTTCTGGGAGGTATGGCCATGGAGTAACAAGGAACAGAACTGATCTCTCCTAAAACATTTATCTGTAACTAACAAACTTTTTTTCTTATTTATTTATTGGGGGATTAATGTTTTATAGTCAACAGTAAATACAGTAGTTTCTACTTGCATAACATTTCCCAGTTTTCTACATAACATTAAAACCTCTATTGGGTCCTCTGCCATCCTGTTCCAGGACCTGAAATCTCCCCCACACCCACCCCAGAGCCTCTTACTTTGGTGTAATACACCAACTCCAGTCCAAGTTCTGCTTAGTGTTCTCTCTTCTTATCTTATTATAACTATCAAACTTAATAAAACTCATCAACTACAATGGAGATATTCACAGAAGCATCAACATCTCAGGTGGGGGCTGACATTCATGGTTTGGGTGAAGATGGGAGTGGAGCTGAAGCCAAACCCAAAGAATATAGAGCTCCAGCAGAGCACTGCACCAGTTTCCATTTATGCAAAGCAAGTAGTCAAGGCAACAGGCAGTGCTGGCAGTGAGATAAGGGAATATATTATGGCCTTTTAATCCATAACCTCAGGGGAATTAGCCTCCTGAATTACAGGCAAAACCACGCCAAAAAAATAAGGAGCATTCTTGACCAAAAGAAGTTTGGTCTGTCACCAAAACATAGGTAATTTTTGACGGCTGGTGGTAGTTAACTAATAAAGTCAGTCCTGCTTCTATGGACACATATGCAGCCCTGCATCAAAACAGAATAAAGAATGAAGGTATAATTAGCCCATTCTTTCAATTTAAAGATGAAGAATATGAGAGGCTTGAAAAGAATTAAGCTACTCTGTGAATATTGTAGACTCCTTCAAAAGGTTGAATATATAAGAATTTCTGATGAAGAGTACAGGGTGAAAGCAACAGAGACCATTTTCATAGAAATTTTACCTGAGAATTTTTCTCACTTAGGGGAGCATTACAACATACTTATTCAAGAGGCAGAATGTACACACAGCTACATGAAGGAAAAACAAAAAACATAAAGGCAAATCATTGCAAAACAATCAAAACTCTATAACAACAAAATTTTTTTCCAAGCTGGTAGGGAAGGGAAAGAAGTTATATATAAATGTATAGTTATCAAGCTTTTATCAGACTTCTATTCATAGATACTAAAGGAAAAGATAAAGTGTAATGACATATTCTAAGTACTAAAAGAGAGGTAATTCCAGCCATGGATCTTGTATCTCACAAAAATTTCCTTCAGTATAAGGGAGAAATAAACTATAGGTGTAAATAAACCTATATAATTTAATGTAAGTAAATATATATCAATAATCACCTAAATGTGAATGGCCTAAATTCACTTATCAAAAGTCTTAAGAGTAGTTAAATGGGTTAAAGAATAGGATCCATCAATTATATGTCTTTAGGAAACACACATCAAAAGAAAATGTAAATGGAAGTTTAAGGTAAGAATCTGAAAGAAAATGTTCCAAGCTAATAATTTAGAGAAAGGGGCAGAGACAACTATTCTGTTCTCAAATAAAATAGAATTCCAGGTAAAGAAATTAAGAAAAGACAGAGAGGGATATTGCATAGAGTATGTATTGTCCTTTGAACTTTTATGCAAACAAAATGCCTAATGTCTAATTTCTCCCTGCTTATTTGCAACATCCTTCATACACTTTCTTGAAGTCCATAGCATGAAAGTTCATTTCATCTCATCCCGTGATATTTTTTCCACCAAAGCTCCATAGTGGTAGCAATAAGTTAGAGAAAAAAATAGTTCCTGAGTTCAGCTGCACCTCATACTTGAAAATTGTTTTTGTCCATTTTTACAGTTGATTACCCAATAACTAAATAAAGAAATAAATTCAAGTGTAGTCCAGGAGGTGGTGTAGTGGATAAAGCACTGGATTCTCAAGCATGAGGTCCCAAGTTCAATCCCAGGCACCATATATACCAGAGTATATGTTTGGTTCTTCCTTTCTCTGCTCCTATCTTTCTCATTAGTAAATAAATAAATAAAAACTTTTAAAAAAGAAAAATAAATAAATCCAATTTAAAAAGAGTTCTCTATAATTACATCAACCAGAACAATCAAATCTAACTGAAAACCACTTCCATATATTACTAAAATTATTTTCCTGTAACACTTATAAAATTTTGTATGTTATGTATCAAACTAAAAGTAGTTAATAAGTTGAATAGATTTAACAAATATGAGTGAACTAACAAAATTTTAGAGTAATATTTATTCCTTTTTAAATTAATTTTAATTTTATTACTGATGATACTGATTTACAAAATCTTAAGATAACAGGGGCATACTTCCACACCATTCCCACCACCAGAGTTCTCTATTTCCAATCCCTGCATTGGAACCTACAGCAGTTCTCCCAAGGTTGCAGATATTATTTCAAAAACCATATATCTATATATTTACATTTTTTTTCTATGGTCCCATCTTCCCTTCCTTTCCAAGAAACAACTACACCTATTACTACTTTTTAATGTCCTTTCTTTTTTCTTCTTTACTCCCTAGGTTCTGAAGAAATTGGATTTCTGAGCCCTCTGGTCATAATTTTCTTATCATTTCTCCCCTGTTGAAGTATAGTCCAAATTTTTATTTTTTTTAGTTTCTTTATTGGAGAATATATGTTTTACATGTGAATGTAAATAAAATAATTTGTACATGCATAAGATTTCCCAGGTTTTCATATAACAATTCAACCCCCACTAGGTCTTCCGTCATCCTGTTTGGACCTATATCATCACCCCCCAATCACCCCAGAGTCTTTTACTTTGGTGCAACATAACCAATTCCAGTTTAGGTTCTACTTGTGTTTTATCTTCTGATCTTGTTTTTCAAATTCTGCCTGAGAGTGAGATCATCCCATATTCATCTTTCTCTTTCTGAGTTATTTCACTTACGATGAATTTTTCAAGGTCCATCAAGATTGGCTGAAAGTGGTGAAGTCACCATTTTTTATAGCTGAGTAGTAGTCCATTGTGTATATATTCCACAACTTGCTCAGCCACTCATTTGTTGTTGGACACCTGGGTTGCTTCCAGGTTTTAGCTATTACAAATTGTGCTGCTAAGAACATATGTGTACACTGAACTTTTTGGATAGGTGTGTTGGGTTCCATAAGGTATATCCCCAGGAGAGGAATTGCAGGATCATAGGGTAAATCCATTTCTAGTCTTCTGAGAGTTCTCCAGACTGCTCTCCACAGAGGTTGGACCTATTGACATTCCTACCAGCAGTGCAGGTGGGTTCCTTTGGCCCCACAACCTCTCCAGAATTTGCTGCTGTTACCTTTTCTGATGTATGATATTCTGACAGGAGTGAAATGGTATCTCATTGTTGTCTTTATTTGCATTTCTTTGACAATCAAAGACTTGGAACATTTCTTCATGTGTTTCTCAGCCTTTTGGATCTCTTCTGTGGTGAATATTCTGTCCATTACATCTCCCTATTTCTGTATGGTTTTTTTTTTTGTTTGTTTGTTAGTTTCCTTGTGGTTTAGTTTGGGAAGCTTTTTATATATTTTGGCGATTAGCCTCTTGTCTGATGTATGGCAGGCAAGGATCTTCCCCCATTCTGTGAGGGGTCTCTTGGTTTGGGTAGTGGTTTCTTTTACTGTGCAGAAGCTTTTTAAGTTGATATAGTACCCGAGGTTTATGCTTGCCTTAGTCTACTTTGTAATTGGATTCATATCACTGAAGATGTCTTTAAAATTTATGTGGAAAAGAGTTCTGCCAATATTTTCCTCTATGTATCTGATAGTTTCTGGTCTAACATCCAAGTTCTTTATCCACTTGGAATTTACTTTTGTACTTGGTGAAATACAGTGGTTCAGTTTTATTCTTCTGCATGTTTCAACCAATTTTTTTCCAACACTTGTTGAACATACTCATCTTCCCCAGTTAATAGTCTGGGCACCTTTGTGAAGGATTAGATGTCTATAGATGTAGGGGATTATTCGGGGCTCTCAATTCTATTTCACAGGTCACTGTGTCTATTCATGTTCCAGTACCAAACAGTTTTCATGAAAATGGCCCATAATACAACTTGAAATCTGGGAATGTGATGCCTCCAGTTCTGTTCTTTCTTGTCAAGATCATTTTGGCAATTCTAGGTCTTTTCTGGTTCCACATAAACATTTGTAGCATTTGTTCTATACTTCTAAAAATGTGGTTGAGACCTTGATGGGGATAGCATTAAATTTGTATATGGCTCTGGGTAGAATATTCATTTTGATGATATTAATTCTCCCAACCCGTGGACATGGAAGATCTTTCTACTTCTTTGTGTCTTTTTCAATTTCCTTGAGTAATGACTCATAATTTTCTGTATACAAGTCTTTCACTTCTTTGCTTAGGTTTACTCCTAGATATTTTATTGTTTTTGTTGCTCTAGTAAAAGGAGTTGATTTCTGGATTTCAACTTCTTCTAACTTAGTGTTTGCATAGAGGAATGCCACTGACTTTTAAATGTTAATTTTGTAGCCTAACACCTTACTGTATTGCCTGATGATTTCCAAAAGCTTCTTGATGGATTCCTTAGGTTTTTCTATGTATACTATCAAGTCATCTGCAAATATGGAGAGTATGACTTCTTCTCTTCCGATCTATACCTCTTTAATTCCTTGCTCTTGCCTGATTGCTATGGCAAGAACTTCCAACACTATGTTGAACAATAATAGTGATAGTGGGCAGCCCTGTATAGTACCTGAGCTGAGGGGAAATGTTTCTAGTTTTTCACCATTGAGTATGCTATATATAGACTCACTCTCTTGAGGAATTTTCCATTTATTCCCATTTTCTGTAGTGTTTTGATCATAAAGGGATGTTGTATTTTGTCAAAGGCTTTCTCTGTATCTATTGATATGACCATGTGGTTTTTGGTCTTGCTGTTGTTGATGTGGTGGATCACGTTGATTGATTGAGGTATATTAAACCAACCTTGCATCCCTGGGATAAATCCCACTTGGTCATGATCAGCAATCTTTTTGATATGCTGCTGTATCTGGTTGACTAGAACTTGGTTCAATATTTTTGCATCTATGTTGATCAGAGATATTGGTCTGTAGTTTTCTTTTTTGGTTATGCTCCTGTCTGCTTTTGGTATCAAAGTGATGTTGGCTTCATAGAAGCTGGAAGGGAGTATTCCAGTGTCTTCAATCTTCTGGAAGACTTAAAAATAGAGGTACTAGTTCTTCTTTGAAGGTTTTGTAGAATTCATTTATAAAATCATCTGGTCCAGGACTTTTATTTTTGGGAAGGTTTTTGATAACTGTTTCAATTTCATCAGCTGTCGTGGGCCTACTCATGTTATCTAGTTCCTATTTACTTAATTTTGGAAGTTTGTAGGTATCTAGCAAATGATCCATTTCTTCTAGATTCCCTAGCTTGTTGGCATATAGTTGTTCATAGAAGCCTTGCATGATATGCTGAATTTCTGTGGTGTCTGTTGTGATATCTCCTCTTTCATTTACGATCTGATTAATTTGGGTCTTCTCCCTTTTTTTGTTTTGTGAGTCTGCCTAAAGGTTTGTCTATTTTGTTCACTCTTTCGAAGAACCAACTTTTATTTTGTTGCTCTTTCATATGGTTTTCTTGTTTTCAATGTTATTTATCTCTGCCCTAACTTTAGTTATTTCTGTCCTTCTGTTCGCTTTAGGGTTTCTTTGCTCTTCTTATTCTAGGTATTTAAAATGAGCAATGAGGCTGTTTATTTGTGCTTTTTCATGTTTCCTAAGGGGTGCTTGTATGCTAGGAACTTCCCTCTCAATACTGCCTTCTCTGTTTCCCAAATATTTTGATAACTTGTGTCTTCATTTTTGTTGAATGCTAAAAACATTTTGATTTATTCCTTCACTTCCTCTTTGACCCAGTATTTGTTAAGTAGTGTACTTTTGAGGTTCCTCATTTTGGGACCATTACTAATCTTTTGTTGATTGTTAAGTGTTAGCTTAATTCCATTGTGGTCTGAGAAGATGCTGGGATGATTTCAGTGCTCTCAAATTTGCTGATGCTGTCTTTGTGGCCTAACATATGGTCTATCCTTGAGAATGACCCATGTGGACTTGAGTAAAATGTGTATTCCAATTTCTTAGGATGAATGACTCTGAAAATGTCCAATAGTTCTAGCTTATCTACTCCTCATTTAGCTCCCTCATGTCTTTATTGATTTTCTGCCTAGATGATCTGTCAAGTTGAGAGAGTCGGGTATTGAAGTCCCCTACCGTGACTGCGTTGCTGTTAATATATTGCTGTAGCTCTTTCAGTAGATGTCTGATGTATTTTGATGGATTCTCATAGAGTGCATAGATTTTAATAATTGTTAAGTCCTCTTGATTGACTGATCCACTGAGCACTAAGTAGTGTCCATCCCTATCTTTTTAAATTTTATTTATTTTAATATCTATCATGTCAGATATGTGAATAGCTGTTTCTCCCTTTTTTGTGAGCCATTGGCTTGTATGCTAGTTTTCCATCCTTCACTTTGAGTCTCTGTTTGTCTTGTTGAGTTAGGTGGGTTTCCTGTAGACAGCATATTGTTGGCTTGTGTTTTCTGATCCACCTTTCTACTCTGTGCCTTTTAATAGGTGAATTCACACCTTTGACATTTATTGATATCAAAGATTGTAGATATTTTAATGCCATTCTTGTAGATTTTTAGAGTGTTCAGATATGTGGTCTATTTATGGTGGTCTGACTTCTTATAGGAGAACTTTCAGACTTTCTTTCAGGGCAGGCTTGGTGACAGTTGATTCTTTCAACTGTTGCCTGTCTAAGAAGGATTTTATGCCTCCATCTAGTCTTAATGACAGTTTTGCAGGATACAGTAGTCTTGGTTGAAAGCCTTTCTCATTGAGCACTCAATAGATATCTTGCCATTCTCTTCTGGCCTGTAGTGTTTGTGTGGAGAAGTCTGCTGCTTATCTTATGGGTTTTCCTCTGTAGGTGACTCTATTTTTCTCTTTTATGCTTCAGGATCCTTTCTTTATTCTTATTCCTTTCCATTCTAAAGATGATGTGTCTTAGTGTATTTAAATCTGGGTTAAATCTGTGTGCGACCCTCTGGGCTTCTTGAATCTTTATGTCTTTGATGTTGTCTAGACTAGAGAAGTTCTCAGCTATTATGTCTTGAAGAATATTTTTTCCCCTCCCTCTCTTTCTTCCTCTGGTAAGCCAATAATGCATATATTATTTCTTTAGTAGTCATTCCACAGGATCTTGCTAATTCTGTCTTCAGCCTCATGTATTCTACTCTATCTCTCCTCTACTGTTTTCTGGAGTTCATCTATCTTGTTACCCTGTTCTGATACTGTTTAATCTAGGTCAGCTAGTTTTGTTCTTAGCTCAGTTATTTCAGTTGTCAACTCTCTAATAATCTTGAGATACTTAGTGTTTTCTCCCAGAGTCTTTTTTGTTGTTTCTGCATTTCTACTGACAATTCTTTCACACTCTTTACTCACCCTGTGATTATTTACTTAACTAGTGTTTGGATGTTGACCTCTTTATTTTGTGCTTCAACCTTTGGAGGGCTTTGAGCTGCACTCTTGTCCTGGTTCTTTTCTCCAATATTTCTTCTTGTTGGTTTAACCATTTTATGTAGTATGTTATTAGGTCCCTCTCTCAGTACTTTTCAAATTACTGATCACTCTTGCCTGGATTGAATTGTGTCTAAGTAAGTTAATTAAGGGGTTCACACTTTTGGGAATTGACAGTTGTTTCAATATTATTTTAATCCCTGAGTTGGAGCACAGTGGCTTAAAAACCTCTTTTGTTCTTTTTCTTCCCTGTAAACTATGGGAGCCTGAGAGCTTTTAAACTGTAAGTAGGCTTCTTAGCTTAATCACTCCTGACCAGGAGATAAAGCAGGGTGGGGCAGACATAATCCAGTGCTTATGCAAAGAGACTCTCACAGCCCCTATGCTAGGCCACCTAGGTATAGATCTCTCCTGACTTCCTCATTCATTCTCTGTCCCCTAGTGTCAGCACAGGGCATCCCCTGCTGCTCCAGCTTCTGGGAGCAGTAGCAATGGAGACTAACAGTTGCATACAGTTACATTTGGTGAGTCTTAGGGGAGTCCTCTCCTCCCTGCAGCTGTCTTTTTGTTTGTGAAACAGACTGGAGGTGGTGTTTCAACTGGTAAACTGTTGGACTGTTACCAGCCACTTAATCTCTCCCTAGGCTTCTCTCTGTCCACAAGCTATACATGTTTGCACTCACCGGGGATTTGATGGGTTCCTGAAGTTGTTCTAGTCCTGTCTTGTTGAGGTTCCAGGTGGTCTCCTTTTTCTAAAGTGCATTTTTTCTTAATTGAGGAGTTAAATAAGAACAGATGTTGACCTGAAACCAACTGTTCCTTGTTCCGTGTAAACATTCCCACCTGTACCCACACTATGCTAACTATAAAGAAGCTGTAATGGAAAATGTTCGGGGTCACAAGACTCTCCCCTGCGTGGACACACTCTGGGGACCCAAGCTTAAGCTTGCTAATAAAGGCTCTTGTACTTGCATGTGACTCTGGACTTCCTTGTGTGCAATTGGGACCCAAACTTCTGGGAGCAACATTAATCTCTGAAAATAGTGTGCAAAGAAGATAATACAGAAATCGACTTGTGTTGTTGTTATTAAACAATTTGTGGTTGTTCCCAGATCATAAGATAGGTAGGTTTATGTTTCCTTCTGCATCGAAACCATTAACCATCTCTTGTGTGACAAGACTTTTACAGGTGAGTTAGCTGTTTGTAATAGAAGCAATGCGGTCTGCATTAGTTCCTTCAGATCCCTAAGGTACTTGTCATTAAATTGATCCAGCTGTGCTCAGTGACTGAGAAGCCTCAGTAAACCTCTCCAAATGTGGACATCTAGAAACTGTGAACTCATTTGTTTATTCATTCAATTAAGAAACAATTATTCTTTTTTTTTCATTAAATGAACATTTATCTAGTAACCAACACATGCCATTTAGTGTCTAGTTCATGGGTGATTGCAAGGTTTAATCTGAGCAGCTGGGTGCCTTTTGTCATATAGCTTATTATTAGAAGATAATTTTGAAAACTGTTCAGCCACTGGTCACAGAAATGCCACAAGCTGCTCAGTTGTTCTTTTACAACCCATTCTGTTCCACCTATCTGAACCATGTAAGAAAATTTTTTTGAGCTTTGCTAAATCCAAGTTTTCATTGATTTGATGATGCCCCTTGAAAATTCTGGAACACCTTTCCTTCTCCATTCTCTCAGTATTTGATGTGTTCATTTCACCATTCTTATTTTTTCTTCCAGTTTTCTCCACTGCTTTATTCCAATTAATTTCAGAGGCTGTCCCATGCATTGCAGAATGTGTAATGGGATTCTTGAATATATTCAGTAACCTCATTAAAACTTCTCTTGTCCAGGCAGAAATGTCTCCAAACATTGCCAAATGACCACTAAAGAAGAAGTAGCATTTGAAACTAATGATACTGTTGTACACTGAGAAACAGCAGTGTTTTATAATAAAACATAATTTGGGGCTTGGATGTGGTGCATGCTGTTTAGCACTCTTACTACCATGCACAAGGACCAGGGTTTGAGCCTCCACTCCCCACCTGCAGGTGTGGGGGCTGCTTCAAGATTGGTGAATCAGGTCTATAGGTGTCTTTATCTCTCCCTTTCTATCTCCCCCACCCCTCTCAATTTCTCTCTGTCCTATTTAATTAAAAGACAAGGAAAACAAAAACAAACAAACAAAAAGAAATAAAAAATAAAAGATGATCGCTAATAGTGGTAGATTTTTTTTTTTTTTTTTTTTTTTTTTTTTTTTTTTGTGCAGTACTGAGCCACAAAGACAACCCTGGTGGCAAGAAACAAAACCATGATTCTAGTTTCTCTCCTTCTTCATGGCTTCAGGAAACAGGGAGCAAGCATCTTCTTTCTTTGACTTTGTTTTTATTTGTATGAGAAAAGAGAGCTCCCAATGACCATAAGTAATCTAGGATGGTACATAATACTTTCCAACACACACATGGCTATGGTAAGGGTTTTTATTTGTTTGTTTGATTTCTTTTGTCGTTTAAGTACAACAGTATCAGAAATCATAGGACAGTGAATTGGTCTAGCCACTGGAAGTGTGTTACTTGACTTTGTTATCAAACTTAACGTGGGCTGGGCTGACCTTGACATCTCATGAGCAAGTCCAAAAACTCCAATTTACTAGAGCTGTACTAGTTACTATTACCAGGCCTGACTGGAATATCTCTATGTCCTAGACTATGGTAAAATCTTTTGTTTCTTCACTTTCTTTGTTAGTGAATCAAAGCTGTATAGATGTTGCACTCTACAAGTACAAAGCAGTTCAATAATTTGCTCTGGCAGGCTGAAGTCCGTGATTCATTCCAAAAATTCACCTCTGCATTGGTCCCTGGGGCTATTTGGACATGATCTGAGATATGCAGGAGGAGTTAAGATACAGGTAAGGACAAGTCCTGGTCCCTTTGATCTCTTACAGTTAAGACTCTTGGAGAGTTTTTCCTAAGGAAAACAAAATTAATTTGGAGTCTTTACAAACAAACAAAAATGGCATGCAACAGTACATCAATGCAACAGAACTTGGAATGGAACAGAACTCCGGTTTTAGACTGCTATGATTGTGTTCATTCATTAAGTAGCCTACATATTAATACTTAACGGCATTCTCTCTGTGAAGGCAGTGAAGAAAATAGGGCTATTACCTATCAAAGGACATTTTCATTTTTGATAAGTAAAAAGCAGTGTGGAGAAGGCAGGAAGGCTGAAATGAAAGCCGAAAAGAAAACTCATATAACATCTGGTGTCCCTGCTCCCTTGTTGGCCCTTCATAGTATGATCTGATGAGCTTGTTCTGATTTAAGACCTGATGATTTGGTTTGGGGGGTAAAAGAAACAGGAGGAGAGGACGACAAATTGGGAAACAAAAGTCTGCTCAAATAATTGGAAACATGGCATTTTTTGTTTTGTTTTTTATAACTGATGCCAGTGGCATCTTGGTTTTTCCATCTCTGCTGAATGTGTAAAGTGTATTATCTAACTGGTTTTAAAGTTTCCATTTTACTTATTTGCAGAGGGAAATGTGAGCAAATCAGTCATGATGGATTGCCTAATTTTCTGGACCGGATAAACCAGTTATATGTGATTGTTGATTCCTTAGGTTATTAGTTAACAGAAACATCGATCAATTTTTAATGTAAAAAAGCTTATCAAATAATTGCATTTGAAATACCTTGTTATTTTCCCCCAGTGTTTTTTTTTATTAATATCCTTCTTAAAGAGTTGAGAAATAGATACACAAAGTAGTTTCCCCTGTTTTTAGTCCAGATGCTACAATTAACCAAAATCAAATATGTGAGAAAACTAGTAATTATAAGAAATAAACTTGATCAAAAATCCAGAGGAAGGGGAAGAAAAAATGCTCACTTTATAACTAGAAAATACAGTTAGTTTAATCCATTGCAAATTTCTTACTGCTTCATTTACAAGATCTAGAAAAAAAAATTGGAGTGCCATATTTTTTAAATTAAGGGAATCATTCAAGGTTCAGTGATTGTGGAAGTATTTATAGTAACCAACAAGAATACAACATTATTTTTTATTAATCTGAATTTAGAAAAATTGAGAGAATGGGAGCAAAATAGAGGGAGAGAGACAGAGAGACCTACAGCACTGTTTCCTCACTTGCAAACCTTCCCAGATTACTCCCTGCAGTAGGGGGTCTGAACCCAGATCCTTGTACATTGTAACATGTCTGCACAAGGAGGGTCACCACCACCTGACCCAATAAAAGCATTTTTCTGTTTCTAAATGACCTTTAAGACTTCAGAAATACCAGTCACATTGGTCAGACAAACAAAAAGTGAGGAACGTGGAAGAAGATAAAAATTATGAACGTACCAAATCAGTAAGTCTTGGGGATATAAAGCATACCAGAGTGTCTATCACTAGTAATGCTGTGTTACACATTAAAATGTTTCCTAGATAGATTTAAAAGAATTTAAAAGTTTGCATCACAAGAAAAAACAGCTGTAGCTACCTGAAGTGATGGATGCTAACTTGACATATTTTGGCGTTCATTGCAATATAAGTACATACTAAATTATTTTGTCCACTGGAAACCAATATACTATCATATAATGACTATGCCAAACAAGAACAGAAATGGCACATATCTAAGTGAGAACCTTGAATAGAAAGTGAAAACAAAGAATAAGCACTTTTATCATTTTTTTCAAAATTCATACAGTTATAAAAGTCCTGTTTGACTGTTAATGTAAAACACTTAGAATAGCTTTGCCAGAGCCATGCAGAAATAATTGCATTGAGGCATTTTTTTTGTTGTTGTTGTTGTTCAAAAAGACAGTCCTCTTTTTTTTTTCTTTCTGTTTTATTTTTTTACTATCTACCCTTACTGGATATAAATATAAACACTTTCCAGTCAGAATTACAAGTAAAGGAAGTAGCTCCTTTATGAAAGGAAAGAAGGGAGTTAAAAACTTTTATGCAAGTAGACTTAACTGTGAAATGTTATCTTTTGTTAGTTCAAAGGTTCCCAAAGATATAAATTCTTCAGAAGTGCCCTGAGGAGCTGGGGATGTAAATTGAATACTTTACAATTTGTAGACTGTTCCTGCAGTAATGTGTATCTCCTCCGTGAGTGAGTGTTTGGGGATTTTTCAATTACTGGAGTCTGAAAACTCAGAGATTCTTTAGGGCAGAAATAAGATTCTTCTGAAAGTCGAGTCACTGATGTTCAAATTAGCTGCCAAAAGCACTATAATGATCTGTGTTCCAGATTTCCTAAACAGGGAAAAATGGCCCATTTTTGTCAAGGGGAAAATAACCTCCTCTAATGGCATCTATGAACAACTAAGGGATGAGTTACGTGATGGGTTGAAAGTGAAATAAATTGTTGATAGTCACTGTGTACAACAGGCCAATGTTATTTTTAAAGGACTCAAATGAGCTTATATATATATTAGAATTATAGGTTAAGTATGGCCTTTAGGCTTGCTGTTGCTTTGTTTTTTTGTTTTGTTTTGTTTTTGTAAAATGATGAATGAAGTAGTATTTGTGAATTTAAAATTAGACATTCTTCATAATTTTATGTAGTATAGACAGTTCATTATCATCGGGTGACTGAAAATAATAATTACCAAATTCACATCTAATTTTGTCAATCTTTCATGGTTATATGTCTCTTTCTCCCACCCTCAAATTAATATAATTGGTTAATTTCAGGCTTAGTTTTTTCCTATAGTAGGGCTGTAAAATATTAGTGAGCACAATACTAAAATGTCAGTATAAAGTAACAAAAAATGAGAAAAAAAATAGCTTAACATGGTACCTGCAGTTTTCTTGACAGAAATAATAGCAATAGCAAAACAATAGGAAATTGAATCTATATAACATCTATTATGAAATTTTTAATCACACTTAAAAAAAAAAGTGTTGCCAAGTTGTCTCTCTCCCTTCCTTTCCCTTTCCTTCCCTTCTCTTCTTTTCCCTTCCCTTCCTTTCCTTTTCCCTTTCTATTTTCTTTTCTTCTTTTCACAAATTATCTATTTCTATTAATGTATTCAAGAGGATCTGCAATTATACCAGTTTAAATTCAAGTGATTGTTTGTTGTTTAAAACATCTTGCTCTCTTAAGTAGGTCAGCTAGTCTCCTTATATTGTCATTTTCATGCAAGCTTTAAGTCTTCTATAAATGTAAACTTATTTTGAAATAAAAAACAAAAAGCCCAATTAAAACATTATTTAACTGACAGAGCTAGACCTCTGCTCATGTCAGATGTTCTGGAAACAATCAAATAGCATAGACTGACTCTTATTTTACCAGAAAGTAAAAGAGGATTTTTAAGGCTTTACTAACACACAGTTTCATGGAACCTTTAATTTATTGGGCACTTAATTTCTGGTCTTGCTGTTATTTAGGAGAATACAGAGGACTATTAATAAGACTAAGTTGGAACTAGAATCATGTCTGACTACAAGGAGATGAGCTTAAAGTTTTCCCATTTCTAATTAATAAACATTTATTGAGAAACTATTGATACTACACTCCAAGGAACACAATTCAAATGATCCTGCAAATTCTTCTTGAAGTCTTTGACTCGATAGATTTTACTGTGAGTGAAACATGAAATTAAGCAAATAAACACTAACAAAGAAAACAAGATAACTAATCCTTGGAAATTTGGAAGGTTTTCCATTGAGGATGGGCTTTATAAACTGAATCCCTTGGTGGTGGTTAAGACTTTCAGCTGGAACATTCAGCATGAGCAAAAGCAGTGGTATGATGTTACCTGCTTTGGGATCACTAACCAGCTACTCAAGACATACAAGAAGTTGCAAAATTGGGGGCTAGGAAATGGCACATCTGGTTAAGTATACACATTAATATGAACAAGGATCTGGGCTAGGTCACTACCAGCTCAGGGGAAGCTGCAGGAAGACTGAAACAGTGAAGCAGAACTGTAGATGTCTCTCTATTTCACATCTTTCTCTCCCCCTGTCAATTGTTATTTGTTTTAAGTAAAAAAAAAAAAAAAAAAAGAAAGAAAGAAAGAAAATGAGGAAAAAAATGCCTGCTGGAGCAGTGGATTCATTATATAGGCTCTAACCCTCAGCAGTAAACTTGGTGGCAATAAATAACCAAATAAATGAATAAAATGAAAAAGTAAGTTTCATAATTGAAATATATAACACTGCTGGCATGGGAAAGATCATTCACAAATGGTTTATGCAACCATACATAATTATTTGATTCTTATTATTTTATTTTATTTTTTTATTTTTTTAATTAAGAAAGGATTAATAAACAAAACCATAAGGTAGGAGGGGTACAACTCCACACAATTCCCACCACCCAATCTCCATATCCCACCCCCTCCCCTGATAACTTTCCCAGTCTCTATCCCTCTGGGAGCATGGACCCAGGGTCATTGAGGGTTGCAGAAGGTAGAAGGTCTGGCTTCTGTAATTGCTTCCCCGCTGAATGTGGGCATTGACTGGTCGGTCCATACTCCTAGTCTGCCTCTCTCTTTTCCTAGTAGGGTGTGTCTCTGGGGAAGCTGAGCTCCAGGACACATTGGTGGGGTCTTCAATCCAGGGAAGCCTGGCCAGCATCCTGATGGCATCTGGAACCTGGTGATTGAAAAGAGAGTTAACATGCGAAGTCAAACAAATTGTTGAGCAATCATGGACCCAAAGCTTGGAATAGTGGAGAGGAAGTATTAGGGAGGTACTCACTGCAAACTCTAGTGTACTTCTGCTTTCAGGTATATATTTTGTAGTAGTTTATGGATACGTGTGAACATAAGCTCTCTCTCACAGAAACTGATGTATATCTAGGTTTTGGGACTTTGTTAGAAAGTGAACAACCTGAGATGAAATTAGAGTGTACTATAAAAGGAAAGGTCTCACCTGAGTAATGAAGCTGAAGGGTTGTCATTCGACACGTGAAGTCTCTGGACACAGTCTGAGGTGAAGCATGTTGAGGTGGCAATTGTTGCGTTGGTTAGGTTGTGATCGGTGGATGTAATATTATTTGGTATGGATTGGGAGAGGCATACGGGAAAGTGGGCCCTATCCAAGGGTTCCAGGACTGGGAGAAGTAGGGACTCTGTAGTGGAGATGTGAGGTTCCTGCTGTCTTAGGGTTCAAAAAGACAATTGATAGTTAATGTTATCATCATATTATTTGGTAATTGGGTTAACTTTGAAAAGTCCTTTTGTTAGGGTTTGCTGTACAGTATCCAGTATCTAGTATATAGCTGTGCTATTGGATGCTTCTAATCTACTTGTTCTAGGCTTTTGAGAGAGTCTGCATATCAAATACACAGCCTATATATTAAAAAGATTCAGTTTGTGTTTTGAAAAACTTTGAGACATACAACTGATTTTCCCCCTCTCATATTAATTAACTACTGATTTATATGTCTACATTTTGCTAGAACGGTACATAAACACCATTCCCACCACCAAAAGACTGTGACCCATCCCTCCCACCCACTCCCACCCCCCCATTGGCCCAGGAAGCTACATGTGTACCCCTCACCACAGGGTTTTTACTTTGGTGCCCTACTTACAATTTGATGAGGTCCTGCTTTTAGTTTCCCTTTCAGATCTTCTTAGTCAACTTCTGTTGATGAGTGGGATCATCCCATACTCATCTTTATCTTTCTGACTTAGCTCACTTAACATAATTCCTTCTAGCTCTGTCCAAGATGGGTCAGAGAAGGTGGGTTCATTGTTCTTGATAGCTGCATAGTATTCCATTGTGTATATATACCACAGCTTTCTCAGCCACTCATCTGGTGTTGGGCACCTGGGTTGCTTCCAGGTTTTAGCTATTATGAATTGTGCTGCTATGAACATAGGAGTACACACCTCTTTTTGGTTGGGTGTTATGGAGTCTTGGGGTATAAGCCCAGGAGAGGAATTACTGGATCATATGGAAGGTCCATGTCTAGCCTTCTGAGAGTTTTCCAGACTGCTCTCCACAGAGGCTGGACCAATTTACATTTCCACCAGCAATGTAAAAGGGTTCCTCTGTCCCCACATCCTCTCCAGCATTTGTTGCTGCTGTCCTTTTTGATGTATGCCATTCTTACAGGAGTGAGGAGGTTGTCTTAATTTGTATTTCTCTGACAATCAGTGACCTAGAGCAGTTTTTCATATGTTTGTTAGCCTTTTGGATATCCTCTGAGGTGAATGTTTTGTTCATATCCTCTGCCCATTTTTGGATGGGGTCATTTGCTTTTTTGATGCTAAGTTTGCTGAGCTCTTTATATATTTTGGTGATTAGTTTCTTGTCTGATGTCTGGCATGTGAAGATCTTCTCCCATTCTGTGAAGGGTCTCTCTGTTTGTTTAATAGTTTCTTTGGATGTGCAGAAGCTTTTCAATTTGATGTAGTCCCATTGGTTTGTTTCTGCTTTAGTTCCTTGCAATTGGGTTTGATTCATCAAAGATATCCTTGAGGTGTAGGTGGGAAAGTGTTTTACCAATGTTTTCCTCTACATATTTGATTGTTTCTGGTCTGACATCTAGGTCTTTGATCCATTTGGAGTTGATTTTTGTTTCTGGAGAGATAAAGTGGTTCAATTTCATTCTTCTGCATCTTACAACCCAGTTTTCCCAGCACCATTTATTGAAGAGAGCCTCCTTTTTCCATTTAATCCTTTGGGCCCCCTTATCAAAGATTGGATGTCCATAGGTGTGGGGATTTATTTCTGGGCTTTCAGTTCTGTTCCACTGGTCTGTGTGCCTATTTTTGTTCCAGTAACATGCTGTTTTGATGATGATGGCTTTTTAATATAGTTTAAGGTGTTGTTAAAATTCGGTGGCTCTAGCTGGCTGGGCTAGCTTCATGGGCGGGTAACAGAGATGACCAGAGACATACGGCTGGGCAGGGAAGCTGTATTTCTTTATTCAGGAACAACGATTCATAAACTAAGACAAACTAATCACCAAGCAGAATTCTGCTGCCTCTTTCCCCCCGCGACGGCGCCAAGCACTCTCTAACTCTACAACTCTCGAACTCTGGAACTCTGGAACCCTCTCAGTGTTCCTTGGGGCGGGGCCAAGCAGGCCTGTGAAACTAGCAGGACTGATCCAATTTTCTTTTCAGGGGGAGAGCTAGAACAACCCAATGTAAAGCATACAACAATTCCCCCTTTTCTTTTTAACTAAATGACTACAGTATCAAGGGTGTGGGGTGAACAGAAACCTATATAGTACAGGCATTTTTAAAAAAAGAAACTGGCACAAACATGGAGAAACATGTAAGCAAGTAACAAGAACCAGTGTGCTGCCAAGGGAAGGCCTGAGGGGACCATGTTTTGCCTTTGTGGGCAAAACTTATCAGCTTAAAAAAAAAATTTCTTGCCTCTGGGGGGCGTACTTGTCTCTACAGGAATTTGCATGGGGGTGGGGAACGGCCTAGAGTCCCAAAAGCAGCTGGCTGCAATTTACTTACTATGAAACAAAACTTGTTATTAGCATATCCACAGCACAATCTAAAATTTCTAATAGAGAAGGAATTTGAGACTTTTACATATCAACAACGTCTTTTCAACCTTTTGTTACACCCATTCAAGATGGAGACACACCCTAGGTGTGCACAGGAAAGGAAACCTCAGGCATGAGAATAATTAGCATAGCCATTGTGCGATCTACCATTTCTAATAGAGCAGGTAATCGAGACTTTTACATATCAACAACGTCTTTTTAACCTTTTGTTATACCCATTCAAGATGGAGGCACACCCTAGGTGTGCACAGGTCTTTAGACCAACTTAGTTAAAAATATATTGATTGTTAACTAATTTTTACCTCAGACTTTAAATGTAAGTTAATTTTATCTTTATGAGAATTATGTTGAAAACCTTTTTCATTTAACTTTGACTAGTAAGAATTTAGCCTTAAAGTTACTGTTTACCAAACTTTAAACATACACATAAACATGGTCATTAATGTATAAGGAGAGAAACCTTTGTTACCAAGACATGTCATTTCAAACACGAATTTAGATATGTACTGTCTTAGTTGTTGGGGGGGTGCGTTGTCCAGTGGTGGTCTCTTGGGCAGCTTTACTTTTAGGAATTTCAGGTTGCGATCTCTGTACAAATCTCTGTGTGCTCCAGCTTGTCTGCCTTCAGACCGGACCAGCAGCTGGAGATCTCATGTGCCCAGTTTCGGCAGGGAGCCTGGGGGTCTGAGAGGTCCGGGATCATTCCAGAATTCATAGCACGAGGGCGGGTGGGCCAGCCTTGTAGAAGGTGTGGACCGAGGTCCCCAGGGGTGGTGGCCATGCTAGGCCACTGCGGCCCTGCCCCATGGTCCTGCCATGTCTGTTGTTCTGCTCGCAGTGGCCGAGCAGCATGGAGGGATCACACGTCCAGTGCCCTGCGCCACGCGGTGGAGAGCCGGCTCCTGTGGGCTGGCCTGCGTGCTGGCATTGGGCTCCTGCATGGTGGCATCAGGCTCCTGCGTGTTGGCATTGGGCTCCTGTGTGGTGGCATCGGGCTCCTGTGTGTTGGCATCGGGCTCCTGTGTGGTGGCATCGGGCTCCTGTGTGTTGGCATCGGGCTCCTGTGTGGTGGCATCGGGCTCCTGCGTGTCAGCATTGGGCTCCTGTGTGGTGGCGTCAGCCTCCTATGGGCTGCGGGGCTGCAGGGCTATGGACATTGTGCGCAGGTTTGTCTGGGAGCAGCCGACTGGCTGGCTGTTTAGCCAGGTGGAAACAGCAGCTCCGCGCCTCACCTCCTGCCCGCTGGCTATTCTCGCTGGCTGTTTTGAGTGTGCCCGAGTGCGTGGAAACCACAGAGTGGTCCAGAGATAAATGTTCCAGAAATAGCAAAACAGTCTCATGAAGAAAGAGCAGAGGCCTTTGGAGATATCTTCACAAGCAGAAGAGAAGGCCATAGTACATAGGTAGCCAAATTGTCTTCACTTATCTGAGAGATGTGCCGGTCAGGTCCACATGGGCGCCATTTGTTGTTAAAATTCGGTGGCTCTAGCTGGCCGGGCTAGCTTCATGGGCGGGTAACAGAGACGACCAGAGACATACAGCTGGGCAGGGAAGCTGTATTTCTTTATTCAGGAACGATTCATAAACTAAGACAAACTAATCACCAAGCAGAATTCTGCTGCCTCTTTCCCCCCGCAGCGGCGCCAAACACCCTCTAACTCTACAACTCTCGAACTCTGGAACTCTGGAACCCTCTCGGGGTTCCTTGGGGCAGGGCCAAGCGGACCCGCGAAACTAGCAGGACTGATCCAATTTTCTTGGCAGGGGGAGAGCTAGAACAACCCAATGTAAAGCATACAACATGGGAGTGTGATGCCTCCATTTATGTTTCTTTTCCTTAAGATGGTTTTGGCAATTCTAGGTTTTTTCATGTTCCAGATAAATGATTGTAGTGTTGGTTCTATTCTCTTAAAGAAGCTTGGTGGAACTTTGATGGGTATTGCATTAAATTTGTATATGGCTCTGGGGAGAACAGTAATTTTGATGATATTTTTTCTTCCAATCCATGAGCATGGGATATCTTTCCATTTCTTGGCATTAGTTTCTATTTCCTTGAGTAGCGATTCATAGTTTTCAGCATACAAGTCTTTCACTTCTTTGGTCAACTTTATTCCTAGGTATTTGATTGATTTTGCTGAAACAGTAAATGGGAGTGATTTCTGGATGTCTTCTTCTTCAGATTTAGTGTTTGCATAAAGAAATGCCACTGATTTTTGTACATTGATTTGTAGCCTGATACCTTGCTATATTGCTTAATAACTTCCAGTAATTTTCTGCTGGATTCTTTAGGTCTTTCTATGTATACTATCCTATCATCTGCAAATAGTGAGAGCTTGACTTCTTCCCTTCCAATCTGTATTCCTTTGATTTCTTTCCCTTGCCTGATTGCTATGGCAAGAACTTCCAATACTATGTTGAAGAGTAACGGTGACAGTGCACAGCCCTGTCTAGTCCCCGATCTGAGGGGGAATGCTTTCAGCTTCTGTCCATTGAGTATGATGTTGGCTGTAGGTCTGCTATATATAGACTCCACTATCTTGAGGAATTTCCCATCTATTCCCATTTTTTGTAGAGTTTTGAGCATGAATGGGTGTTGGATTTTGTCAAAGGCTTTCTCTGCATCTATTGAGATAATCATGTGGTTTTTGGCTTTGCTTTTATTGATGTGGTGAATGACATTGATTGACTTACGGATGTTGAACCAGCCTTGCATTCCTGGGATGAATCCCACTTGGTCGTGATGAACAATCTTTTTGATATGTTGCTGTATCCGGTTGGCCAAGATCGTGTTTAATATATTGGCATCTATGTTCATCAGAGATATCGGTCTGTAGTTTTCCTTTTTTGTTCTGTCCCTATCAGCTTTTGTTATCAGGGTGATGTTGGCTTCATAGAAGGTGGAAGGGAGTATTCCTGCTTCTTCAATCTTATGGAATAGCTTAAGAAGTATGGGTATTAACTGTTTCCTGAAAGTTTTGTAGAATTCGTTTGTGAAGCCATCTGGCCCAGGACTTTTGTTGTTGGGGAGATTCTTATAATTTTAAAACATTTTATTTGTTCATTTTTAATGAGAAAGATACAGAGTACTGCTCAGTTCTGGCTTATGATAGTGCTGGAGATTGAACCTGGGACATCTGAGCCTCTGGCATAAAAACCCTTTGCATAACCACAACACTATCTCCCCAACTATTCACTTTTGTTATTTTTTTTTCCTTTGATAATAACTTGTGGGGGAGTATCCCCTTGGGTAAGTGAACTATTTTTATGAATTATTTTTATTTATTTATTGGATAGAGACAGCCAAAAATTGAGAGGGAAAGGGAAGATATGAAGAGAGACACTTGCAGGCCTGCTTCACCACTCCTGATATGTTCCCCTGCAGGTGGGGACTGGAGGCTCAAACGTGAGTCCTTGCATATTGTTACCTGTGTTCTTAACCAGGCAGGCCACCACCTAGCCTTCAATTTTTAGTTTTTTATGTAATGATCACCTACATTATTTCAGCTGCACATCCTGACCAGTTCATTGACTTATTGAATTATCTGGACCATGGCTGGGATAATACTACATTAATAGAACACTTATTTTTAAAAATTAGAACATATCAGAGTTTTTTTTTTCAAAAAAATAAAAACCTGCTGCTTTTAGGTTCATTCAAAAAATTGGATCAGATACTAAAGCACCTAGAAGTGATATCAGTTAGAAGGTAACTGTCTACTAAACAAGAAGAGAGAACCTTTATTAGAAACCAAAGTGGGACTTCCAGAGGTGGGCATATGGAGCAGCAGCAGCTGTGCTTCTCTCCTCTCTTCGTCTTGGTCAAACAGGAATACCAAACAAAACCACCTGGGACCACAACAAGATAGGACTAGAACGACTTCAGGAACCCACCAAATCACCAGTGAGTACAAACACGTATAGCTTGTGGACAGTTAGAAACCTAGGGAGAGATTAGTGGCTGGTAATAGTCTGACATTTTACCAATTGAGACACCACCTCAGTCTGTTTCACCAACAAAAAGGTTGCTGAAGGGAGGAGAGGGCTCCCCTAAGACTCATCAAATGCAACTGTGAATCTCCACTGCTACTGCCCTCAGAATCTGGAACAGCAGGGGGAAGGCCATGTGCTGACAATAACAGAGACCTATCGGATGACTTCAAAAGGAACAATATATGTATTATTGGCTTACCAGAGGAAGAAAGAGAGGGAAATAAATAAATCATTCTTCAGGCCATAATAGCTGAAAACTTCTCTAGTCTAGACAACATCAAAGACATAAAGATTCAAGAAGCTCAGAGGGTCCCACACAGAATTAACCCAGACTTAAAGACATCAAGACACATCATCTTTAGAATGGAAAGGAATAAGAATAAATAAAGGATCCTGAAGGCTGCAAGAGAAAAACAAAGAGTCACCTACAGAGGAAAACACAAAAGATTAGCAGCAGACTTCCCCATACAAACACTACAGGCCAGAAGAGAATGACAAGATATCTACTAAGTGCTCAATAAGAAAGGCTTTCAACCAAGATTACTGTAACTTGCTAGACTGCCATTCAGACTAGATCGAGGCATAAAATCCTTCTCAGACAAGCAACAGTTGAAAGAATCAACTATCACCAAACCTGCCCTGCAAGAAGGTCTGAAAGTTGTCCTATAAACAGTCAGACCACCATAAATAGGCCACATATCAGAACACTCTAAAAACTACAAGAATTACATTAAAATATCTTCAATCTTTGATTTTAAAAGGCACAGAGTAGAAAGGTGGATCAGAAAACACAACCCAACAATATGCTGTCTACAGAAAACACACCTAATTCAACAAGACAAACATAGACTCAAAATGAAAGGATGGAAAACTAGCATACAATCCAATGGCCCGCAAAAAAGGCAGGAACAGCATTTCTCATATCTGACATGATAGATATTAAAATAAATAAAATTAAAAAAGATAGGGATGGACACTACTTAGTGCTCAGTGAATCAGTCAATCAAGAGGACTTAACAATTATTAACATCTATGAAGCCAATGAGAAGCCATCTAAATACAAAAGACATCTACTGAAAGAGCTATAGCAATATATTAACAGCAACACAGTCATAGAAGGGACATCAACATCCCACTCTCTCAACTTGACAGATCATCCAGGAAGAAAATCAATAAAGACATGAAGGAGCTAAATGAGGACAGAGATAAACTAGAACTATTGGACATTTTCAGAGTCATTCATCCCAAGAAATTGAAATACACATTTTATTCATGTCCACATGGGTCACTCTCAAGGATAGACCAGGGTCCGGTGGTGGCACACCTGGTTGAGTGCACATGTTACAGTGCACAAGGACTCAGGTTCAAGATCCCGGTCCCCACCTGCAGGGGGGAAGCTTAATGAGTGGTGAAGCAGGGCTGCGAGTGTCTCTTGTGTCTCTCCCTGTCTATCACCTCCTTCCCTCTCAATTTCTGGCTGTCTATAACCAATATGTAAATAAAGATAATTTTTTTTAAAGGATAGACCAAATGTTAGGCCACAAAGACAGCATCAGCAAATTAAAGAGCATAGAAATCATCCCAAGCATCTTCTTAGACCACAGTGGAATTAAACTAACACTTAACAGATTACTAATGGTCCCAAAGTGTGGAACCTCAATAGTACACTACTTAACAAATACTGGGTCAAAGAAGAAATGAAGGAAGTAATCAAAATATTTTGAGCGTTCAATGAAAATGAAGACACAAGCTATCAAAATATTTGGGACACAGAGAAAGCAGTATTGAGAGGGAAGTTCCTAGCATACAAGCACACCATAGGAAACATGAAAAAACACAAATAAACAGCCTCATTGCTCATCTTAAATACCTAGAATAAGAAGAGCAAAGAAACCCTAAAGCGAACAGAAGGACAGAAATAACTAAAGTTAGGGCAGAGATAAATAACATTGAAAACAAGAAAACCATATGAAAGAGCAACAAAATAAAAGTTGGTTCTTCAAAAGAGTGAACAAAATAGACAAACCTTTAGGCAGACTCACAAAACAAAAAAAGGGAGAAGACCCAAATTAATCAGATCGTAAATGAAAGAGGAGATATCACAACAGACACCACAGAAATTCAGCATATCATGCAAGGCTTCTATGAACAACTATATGCCAACAAGCTAGGGAATCTAGAAGAAATGGATCATTTGCTAGATACCTACAAACTTCCAAAATTAAGTAAATAGGAACTAGATAACATGAGTAGGCCCACGACAGCTGATGAAATTGAAACAGTTATCAAAAACCTTCCCAAAAATAAAAGTCCTGGACCAGATGATTTTATAAATGAATTCTACAAAACCTTCAAAGAAGAACTAGTACCTCTATTTTTAAGTCTTCCAGAAGATTGAAGACACTGGAATACTCCCTTCCAGCTTCTATGAAGCCAACATCACTTTGATACCAAAAGCAGACAGGAGCATAACCAAAAAAGAAAACTACAGACCAATATCTCTGATCAACATAGATGCAAAAATATTGAACCAAGTTCTAGTCAACCAGATACAGCAGCATATCAAAAAGATTGCTGATCATGACCAAGTGGGATTTATCCCAGGGATGCAAGGTTGGTTTAATATACCTCAATCAATCAACGTGATCCACCACATCAACAACAGCAAGACCAAAAACCACATGGTCATATCAATAGATACAGAGAAAGCCTTTGACAAAATACAACATCCCTTTATGATCAAAACACTACAGAAAATGGGAATAAATGGAAAATTCCTCAAGAGAGTGAGTCTATATATAGCATACTCAATGGTGAAAAACTAGAAACATTTCCCCTCAGCTCAGGTACTATACAGGGCTGCCCACTATCACTATTATTGTTCAACATAGTGTTGGAAGTTCTTGCCATAGCAATCAGGCAAGAGCAAGGAATTAAAGAGGTATAGATCGGAAGAGAAGAAGTCATACTCTCCATATTTGCAGATGACTTGATAGTATACATAGAAAAACCTAAGGAATCCATCAAGAAGCTTTTGGAAATCATCAGGCAATACAGTAAGGTGTTAGGCTACAAAATTAACATTTAAAAGTCAGTGGCATTCCTCTATGCAAACACTAAGTTAGAAGAAGTTGAAATCCAGAAATCAACTCCTTTTACTAGAGCAACAAAAACAATAAAATATCTAGGAGTAAACCTAAGCAAAGAAGTGAAAGACTTGTATACAGAAAATTATGAGTCATTACTCAAGGAAATTGAAAAAGACACAAAGAAGTAGAAAGATCTTCCATGTCCACGGGTTGGGAGAATTAACATCATCAAAATGAATATTCTACCCAGAGCCATATACAAATTTAATGCTATCCCCATCAAGGTCTCAACCACATTTTTAGAAGTATAGAACAAATGCTACAAATGTTTATGTGGAACCAGAAAAGACCTAGAATTGCCAAAATGATCTTGACAAGAAAGAACAGAATTGGAGGCATCACAGTCCCAGATCTCAAATTGTATTATGGGCCATTTTCATGAAAAACACATGAAAAAATGCTCCCAAGTATTTGATTGTCAAAGACATGCAAATAAAGACAACAATGAGATACCATTTCACTCCTGTCAGAATATCATACATCAGAAAAGGTAACAGCAGCAAATGCTGGAGAGGTTGTGGGGCCAAAGGAACCCTCCTGCACTGCTGGTGGGAATGTCAGTAGGTCCAACCTCTGTGGAGAACAATCTGGAGAACTTTCAGAAGGCTATAAATGGGTTTACCCTATGATCCTGCAATTCCTCTCCTGGAGATAACTCCTAAGGAACCCAACATACCCATCCAAAAAGATCTGTGTACACATATTTTCTTAGCAGCACAATTTGTAATAGCCAAAACCTGGAAGCAACCCAGGTGTCCAACAACAGATGAGTGGTTGAGCAAGTTGTGGTATATATATACTACTAAGCTATTAATAATGGTGACTTCACGTTTTCAGCTGATCTTAGATGTACCTTGAAAAATTCATGTTAAGTGAAACAAGAAAGAAAGAGGATGAATATGGGATGATCTTACTCTCAGGCAGAAGTTCAAAAACAAGATCAGAAGAGAAAACACAAGTAGAACCTGAACTGGAATTCGTGTATTGCACCAAAGTAAAAGACTCTGGGGTGGATGGAGGGGGAGAATACAGGTTCAGAAACGATGACAGAGGACCTAGTGTGGGTTTTATTGTTATGTGGAAAACTGGGAAATGTTATGCATGTACAAACTATTGTATTTACTGTTGAATGTAAAACATTAATTCCCCAATAAAGAAGTTTAAGAAATTGATCCAATTGTATTGATTGTTATTGTTTACAATACCATATCATTTTAGAAGTACAGCATCAAGGCTCAGTAAATGCATATGTTTTGCCATGTCTAACATCAAATGTCAGTGTGATCATACATTTAGACTATATATTTAAACATATAAACTAAAGAATGATTCTCCGCTGTCCTTCCTCTGATCTCACTTTATTAATCATCATATTATTTTACAATGTCTAACAAGTATTTTTGCTGTATTTTGTCAGTTCTTTTGCTTTATATTTCACAGATCACTCAAGCTATCTGATAATTGTCCTTTACTTTCTGACTTATTTCAGTTGACATAATCACTCCAAGTTCCATCCATGATGTCTCATGGAAAGACAGTGAGACAGAAGCATAGAAGAGATACCTTTGTACCTGCTTTTCATGATTCTCCCATGTAGTGCCAAGGACTCTAACACAGCTCCTCTCCTATGGTAAGTTTGGTGATGTACTGACTCCAATCCATAAAGGTTTTTTTTTTCTTTCTTTTCTTCCTTTTCTTTCTTTCTTTCTTTCTTTCTTTCTTTCTTTCTTTCTTTCTTTCTTTCTTTCTTTCTTTCTTTCTTTCTAATATTCCAGGATTTGATCTGGTTTTGCAGTGGAAGTATCCTTGCCCTCCTTGACAGATTGTGCTAAATCTGAGTAGAAAGAGAACAATTGTGTAGTATGATCCCACAACTTTTGGAAAAGACTGTTTATGCTGCCAGACCCTGAGTACAGAGAAGCTGCAAGAAGCAGTGTCCTGATGTTTTCAGGCAAACACATTCCTGGGCTGCAGTCCTAGCAGTGAATCTGAGTAGCTGATAGTTTGGGGCACAAGCAGGTCTGGCTCAGCATGGAGGGCTTTCAATACAAGGCAGGTGGGGGCCTCCATCCTTCAGGAACACAGTGAAAAAGTGGGAGTGTCAGACTGGGTCTTTGACACCAATAAACTTGGATTCCACTGATGATGGTCGGGCCTGGGTTTTCTCTGTTCTAGCTTCCCTACCTCAGGTCGTACAACTACACTGGTGAGGCACAGACCCATCTATCTGTGAGGAAAGAAGCCAGGCTGATGGCTCCCTGGTGGACATAATTGTGCTCATTACTGCCCATTTACATTTCATCACTCGATTATCACAATGCCTCATTACTGTTGAAGGAGTTTCTGCTGAAACCCCTTGCTAACTATTCATTCTGGTGCCCATGTCACCAGACAAGCTGATTGGAAAAGGAGGGGTGCTGAGGGGCCCAGTGCAGGGTGAAGGTGAGGAAGGTCTTCTATCAGATTTGATTAAAGGCCGTGATTTAAATCGATATTTAATAAAGTGGCTGCTACCACACAACACGGGCAATTCCCGATGCAGTCAGACCTATGATTAGGAGCCCCCTCGCCACTGCCCCATAACTCAATTGGGTTTTGTGCATTGGCCTGGCACCTGTGTCCCTTAGCTCTGCGCCTCCAAGGTAATAGGTTTATGAGCCGATGAACAGAGCTGATAGGTTCTAAATGGATTAACTAGGTGTCTGCAGTCTGGTGATGAATACATCAGGCACAATAGAAAAAAAAAAAGTCTGCGTAAGCAAGCCAGTGATAGGGAGTGTTGACAGACTGTGTGTTGTGAGCCCCACAGGGTAAACACTGGCTCCATGCCTGTCACTCAAGTGCTTCCAGAGAGCAGGTTGCAGATAGCAGGCTAGGCCCAGAGCAAGCCTGCAGGTGTTTGGAAGTAGAGGCTGCTGCAAAAGATTCTCTAGCTCCCAATCACATAGGCATAGGAAGACACTTCCAAATTGATGTTTTTTAATGACAAATAGATACCATTTTTTTGGACTATCCCTTCCTGTATGGTGCTTTGGAAGATACTGAGATTTTTAAAAACTTTTTAAAAATATTTATTTTCCCTTTTGTTGCCCTTGTTGTTTTATTGTTGTGGTTACTATTGTTGTTGTTATTGATGTCGTCGTAGTTGGATAGGACAGAGAGAAATGGAGAGAGGAGGAGAAGACAGAGAGGGAGAGAGAAAGAGAGACACCTGCAGAGCTGCTTCACCGCCTGTGAAGCGACTTCCCTGCAGGTGGGGAGCCGGGGGCTGGAATCCGGATCCTTAAGCCTGTCCTTGCTTTGCACCACGTGGACTTAACCCACTGCGCTACAGCCCGACTCCCGATAGGGAGATTTTTATCTACACTCTTAAGTAACTGATTACAGAGCACCATCTGCTTTACACAGGCAAGGAAGAGTGGAAGTTGATTTCCACATTAGCTGTGATTTCTTCATTCTGTTCTCACAGGCCTCACATACATAGGTTTCTATATCTTATTATTTTAATAGGATATCACAAATCCCGGTACACATATAGATTTTAAAGAGATTCAAATTAAATTTCAATATTATAATCCATATCAGGTGCCCATGCATGAGAAAGTATGGTGTGCTGTATTTTAACTTGGGATTCTAGTATTTGGAATCTCTTTTAAACAAGACTCAAATGTGTATTTGTTTGTTTGCTTAGTAGTATAAAACTGGTATAAATGCAGAAATCAATTAGATGGCAACCCCCACCCAGTCTTCTCTATTAAGTTGAAAAGTACTGTCACTTATGCATAAAAGGAAAAGGCTAGCTTATAGATAAGTTTCTAATGTATGAAGCAATTATTTGCATTGAGAATATAATCATGAATGATTCAGTGAATTTAAATAGAACGCATATTTACACAGATTACAAAATTCCATGATATCTGAGATTTATTATGGGAAGTAGCTTAAAAGGGAATTCTTTGGGAGATAAACTCTTACTCATCTGAGGAGCTCATATGTGTAGTGTGTGTGTGTGTGTGTAGTAAAATAACCTAAGGGAAATTGCTATGATACCTGCTACAACTTTATTTCTGATGTTACCTGAATGAAAGAAGTTTATTTATTTACTTATTTATCAGAGCACTGTTTGACTCTGGCTTAAACTTTTCAGCCTCAGGTAAGGAGTATTTGCATAAATACTATGCTATCTCCCCTCCCCAAGAATTTGATTTTAAATTAAAATAAAAGGGGCTGGGTGGTAGGGAACCTAGTTAAGCAGACATGTTACAGTGAGCAAGGACCTGGGTTCAAGATCCTGGTCCCCACCTTCGGGGGGAAATTTTCACAAGTGGTGAGGCACTAGTGCACATGTCTCTCTGTCTCTCTCCCTCTCTATCTGCCCCTTCCTCTTGATTTATGGCTGTCTCTATCCAATAAGAATAAAGATAATAAAAATATTTTTTAAGTAAAATAAGTAATTAAGAAAAGATTCCATGAATTTAAGAGGATATCAGGTTCAATGTATTCTTAAAGACATTAATATATTTCTGGCAAGTAAAGTCTGTAATTTTTAATTTTTATTTTATATTTTTCATAAATGCCAGTGACATGACAGATAATTATAAACTCTATGTACTTTTAGTATCCCTGTAAGATAAAGAATAATTTTAAAAACTAAGAATTTGGGATCCAAGTGATAGCACACCAGGGTGACTGTACATGCTACTATGTACAAGATCCCGGAGTTCAAGCCCCCTTTCCCACTTGCAAGAGGGAAGCTTCACAAGCAGTGAAGCGGTGCTGCCTCTGTCTTCTCCCTCTCTGCCTTCCCCTTTTCCCCTCAATTTCTCTCTGTCTCTGTCTTAATTAAATAAAAAAACAAGTCTAAGAATTCAGAAGTTGTAACCAAAGATACTAATGAGAATTTTTTTTTTCATTTGGGGGACACTTAATGGTTTTTACAGTGCAGTCATTGACACATAGGTACAAATTCATTTTGCTTCAGGTTCCCTGAGGCTCTCAACAGTCCCTGTATCACTCTTCCCCAAAGTCCTTTGCTTTGAGGCAATACACTATGCCCAGTTAATGTTTCACTTTGTGTTCTTCCTCCCTGTTGCTATCTATTAAGTCCTGCTCATAAGTGAGCTCACTGGGTTATTCGTCCTCCTCTTTTTGATTCAGACTAGGACTGCAGGTGGAAATCACACAAGTTTGAAAAAGCAGTTCAACTTCTGGGACCACTCTAGAATCTTCTGAAACCATGTTGGCCTCCAGGTAATATTTTTCATGGAATTTTGAACTTGAATGATGTCTTCTGGAACTGTCCACTCTAGTGACCCTTCAGCGTTCTCCATTCACAGCTGGGCTGATCCATTTTCACACTCATGCCACACATCTTATAGCCTCTGTTTCAATGAACCTTGTCTGCCTTCCTTAGCTGGAAACTGGAATTGGGAAGAAACTATCTTTCTCCTTCTCTTCCTGCTGAGAATTCAAGGTTCTTAGAGTGCACATTATGCAAGATACTACCTTCTCTCATAACCCTTGCATTTTCCTCTTCAGTTCTCTCTTTTAGTCTGCAGGGTTGCTACAACAGCCAGAATATTTCCAGCTTTAATTCCCTCCACTCTGACCCTGTACTTTCTTAACTGCAAGTATCAGCCTGTGACTGTGATTCAACACATGAATTTATACTGATATTTTCAGTTTTCTTCTTGGTTTCCAAATAATAGCACTTTTTTGTGAGAAAAAAATATCATTTCTATTCTCTTACTGTTGTTTTTTTTCATATTCAAACCCCAAAAATAAACTGCTGCAAAGATAACAGAAAGACAGACAATGTAACTCTTTCAAACTGCATGTCTCAACAAAAATTAATTTATATTTTAATTACTGAATGCTCAAATGTTACTCAGTCTGTTGGATAATGATTGAATGCAAATTTAAAAAATATATTTAAAATTTCATCGAGGGGCCAGAATTTAGTTCACTTGGTAGAATCTGTGTTGTCATGCATGTGGCCCAGGTTGAAAACCTGGCTTCACCAGGAGATGTTGCAGCACTAGGGGATTCTTGCTGGTCCTCTTGGATATCTCTTCTGCTGTGTCTCTGAAATAAGAGAAATTAAGAGGCTGACCAGGGAGCAGTGAAATTGTACATGCACAAGGTCCTGGTAACACAGAACTAGATTATTTGTTTGTCATCCCATTTGTGATATATTCACTTCTTTCACTTTTTCAGACCGTATGACTTTTAAAAATATATAATGCCACCCTCTTTGTATGTGTGAGAACTGATAAATGTGAAAGAGTCATGACCTGAAAACTGCATACCACAACATGAATATGAAGAGAACCAAGAAATCATCCTCCATTTTTGGTGCCTTGCATTTTCTTTGGTATGACATACCTATAGCTTGGCGAAGGCTTTTCTTTACACACTTACACACTCAAATCAAGAGTCAGCATTGAAACTCTGTGACTTTTGGTGAATTTTGCCGTATTGCTAGCCAACGTGTGTAAACTGCTGTGCTGTAAATGCACAGAAAAGGGAAAAGTGCGAATGCTTGCCAACACTGTGCAACTGCTCTCCTGTGAGCAGGGTTAAGAACAATAGTCAAGATGTATAGGGAAATTACACCAGATTTATTTACAGAAAGCATTTATGTTGAACTAGCAGTTTCCCATTGTGTCAGCAATTTTCTATTGCATTTATTTGTTACTACAGTACTTGGCAAGAGTGCAATCCTATTAAACCTGTACAATCCATTATAGAAAATTGTAATCATTTTCTATTTTATGAAAACAAAAAGAACTATGAAACTTATACAGTTGTGAAGTCTTAATAGAATTTCAGGACCAAAATGCATGGTCTTGGGCAAGCCAGTTCCAAATGCACTTTTCAGTTCTTTTATGATTTCACTTCCAATGTTTTCTCTTTAGCGATATAAACAGAAACCTATCAACAGGACTTTACTTTCATGTATCAAAATGAAAAGAGATAGAACCTTAAAGTCAAAATTTTTTTTCTTCAAAACGTTAACGCAACTTATATTTTCCATGAACCAACAATCTGAAACCTTATCACTATGAACTAATGAGTCAACGGCATTGTTCAGTGTCTTTGTCTTGCTTAATGATATTGTTCCAAAAATTAAGTTTTAATTAAATAATTCCTTGATAGTAATTGTTAACAGTCAGCAGTCAATAGCTATTTCTCTCTTGCCACGTTTGGGAACGTCTCCTCAGTTACTCTGTTGTCTCTCTATTGCAGGAAGTTCATTTTGCCAGTGAATGGGGTGTTAACTAATGTCGTTGCCTCAAAATATATCAGATATACTTGATGAAGCAATCTCTGTCTGCAGTAAACCACAGAATCCCATATATAGTTCAAAGTTTATGCCTAGGACAGACATAGATTTTATTTCCTCTTTGGTGCTATACATCCACTTCAGGAAATGCAGTTCTTTTTCAGCATTAACTCATTCCTACACTCATCAACTAAGGTTTCATTTCATAATCTTTGCTCTGAAACTTAGAAGTCAAGTGATTTGAGAATGAATTAACTTACCTCAATAAGACTGAAACAATTAATAAATAGACTCATTAAATATTTATAGAAGAATTAATAGAAAAAATACAAAGACTATTCCAGAAAAGAAAATAGGAGTAAATACTTCTCAATTCCATTTGGAAGGTCATTATAACTAAAGAAAGTACTAAAAAAGAAAACTGTCAACCAATAGCTTTCAGAAACTCAGCAAGAAATACTAGAAACTTTAATCTAATACCTAAAAAAACCCCTAGATAATATGATTATATGTAATTTGTTCTATATATGTAAGACTATTTGAAAATCAATATCAGTCACATTGAGCAAGTTGAAAAAAGAAACATCATATTATTATAACAACTACACAGAGAAAACATCTCATAAAATCAATAACAAATCATAATAAAAACTATCAGCAAGTTAGGACAGAGCATGATTATCTCAATTTCATAAAATGAAGAACATATACAAAAATCCTACATAGTGTAATGAGAGGTAGTACAGGTGATAAAATATTGGATTCTCAGAAACCACTACCCAAACCAAGAGACCCGTCACAGAATGGGAGAAGATCTTTACATGCCATACATCAGACAAGAGGCTAATAACAAAAATATATAAAGAGCTTGCCAAACTCAACAACAAGAAAACAACCCCATCCAAAAATGGGGAGAGGACATGGACAGAATATTCACCACAGAAGAGATCCAAAAGGCTGAGAAACACATGAAAAAATACTCCAAGTCTTTGATTGTCAGAGACATGCAAATAAAGACAACAATGAGATACTACTTTACTCCTGTGAAAATGTCATACATCAGAAAAGGTAGCAGCAGCAAATGCTGGAGAGATTGCGGGGCCAAAGGAACCCTCCTACACTGCTGGTGGTAATGTCAATTGGTCCAACCTCTGTGGAGAACAGACTGTAGAACTCTCAGAAGGCTAGAAATGGACCTACCCTATGATCCTGCAATTTCTCTCCTGGAGATAACTCCTAAGGAACCCAACACACCCATCCAAAAAGATCTGTGTATACTTATGTTCTTAGCTGCACAATTTGTAATAGCCAAAACCTGGAAGCAGCCCAGGTGTCCAACAACAGATGAGTGGCTGAGCAAGTTGTGGTATATATACACAATGGAATACTACTCAGCTATTAAAAATGGTGGCTTCACTATTTTCAGCTGATTTTGGATGGACCTTGAAAAATTCATCTTAAGTGAAGTAAGTCAGAAAGAGAAAGATGAATATGGGATGATCTCACTCTCAGGCAAAAGTTGAAAACAAGATCAGAAGAGAAAACACAAAGTAGAACCTGAACTGGAGTTGGTGTATTACACCAAAATAAACGACTGGGGTGGGGGTGAGTGGAGAGAATGCAGGTCCAAAAAGGATGACAGAGGACCTAGTTGGGGTTGTATTGTTATATGGAAAACTGGGAAATGTTATGCATTTACAAACTCTTGTATTTACTGTCTAATTTAAAACATTAATTCCCAATAAAGAAATTAAAAATATATATATTAGATTCTCAAGCTAAAGGTCTTAAGTTCAACTTTATTCATGCATGCTAGAATGATACCCTGGTGGTCTTATCTCTTCTTTTTCCTCCTCTTTCTCCTCTTCTTCCTGCTCTTTCTCCTCTTTTAGCCTATATATATATATATATATATATATATATATATATATATATATATATAAAATCTTGCAATTCAACATTTAAATAACCATATTTAATGGTGAAATTATTTTTTAAAAGATGAGGGATAATCAAGCATTCCTACCATAACATTCTTTGATTCAACTTAATAGAAAAGATTCTAGTACTGTAATAAGGTAAAGAGAATAAATAAAAGCTATATACACTGGAAATTAAAAAATAGATTAAACAGTCTCTATATGGAAGAATATATGAACAGAGAATTATATGAATTCTGAAAGTTTGTAGAATATAAAATATTATAAATTATACTTTGAATGCTAACAATATTACTGAGAATATTTTTTCTTACTTTAAAGCAATTTTTTAATTTAAACATTTGAAAATTTTTGTTAGTGATTTAATAATGCCTTACATGGTTATAAGGTTACAAGAGTATAGTTACACACAATACTCACCATAAAAATTCTGTGCCCCACCCCTGCCAAGAATACTCACCACCATAGTTCTTCGGAAATCTTAGACATAAGTTGGCTTTTTTGTCTCCTCTTCCTCTTAGTCCTCCTTCTCATCTTGGCCTCTCCCTCTATCTCTTCCTCATTCTACCATTTTTTTGCAAGTTTATGCATTTTAAGTCTCTATATTCCATACATATAATGGAGATAATTGCAGTGACCATTTTCAGAATGTAATATCACTTACAATTATTTTAAAAAAATAATATATGCATAGACCTTGAAAAATATGTGCAGAAGTTGTAATTTGAGAATTCCCATTTTGGAACTGAATTTGGAGTTTACATTCTAGAGAATATTTAGATGTCCCATTACATTAAGGGGTATGACTTCTCACTGTCCTAAGAATGACAACATCAATAACAACAACAAAAACAACAAAAAAGGGAAAATAATTTTTAAAAAACTTAGAAATCAATTACTTTTCTATTCTTCATTGCCAGCTACTAACTAGCCTTATACTCTGAAACTTAAAAACACCAGATCCTAAAAAAAAAAAAAAAAAAAAAAGGTCGGTCCGAGTGCAGTGGTGTTTACACTTAATTGATCACAGCCAGTTACAGAGTTCTTTGTTCCTTCTCCACTCCCACTGCTTCGCTTGAGTAGCCTAAAAAAAAAAGGGGGGGTTTTCCCAGATTGGCGGACTGAGAATCTGCTAGTGGCTTGAGCTCTGATCACATCTCCTGGAAACGGTAGGATTTTCTGCCTTTAGTAGGCCAGTCAATAAGGGGTCCTAGCGGTAACACCAAGGAGGTGACTATAACTTAATTTGGGTTAAGAATTAGAGTAGAAAAAAAGGGAACAAAAAAATTTTTTTCCTTTTAATTATTAAGCACACGCCTCCCCCTCACCCCCCCCCACCCCTAACCAGTCCCTGGGGACCAACTCCTAGCAGAATCCCATGCTGAGCTTCTGTCTTTACCAAATTCCTGTCACACCAGGGAGTATCATTCATTCTAAGTCTATACCCTTCTGAAACCTCTGGCCTTTTTTCTTTCTAAGTAGCCGACCCCCATACCTCACCCTGCATAGCTAATTAAATAATTAAAAATAAACAAATAAATTTAAAAAACTCTTTCCTTTCACCGCTCTTTTATGACTGTTCTTTTTCTTATCTTTTTCTTGTTTCTCTCTCTCTTTCTTTTTTTATTCTTTTTCTCATTCTTGTCATCCTTTCTTCCTTAATTCTACAGCTCCCAAAGCCACAGGCCCCAGCCCCCACACCACCAAACAGTGTGCTTTTTTGAATTCACTGATACACATTTGGGAATTATTTTGGGGAAGAATTATGACTCAGAGTGGACTCTCTATGTGTGTATCTCTGCTCTAGTTCCCTTTCCCCTCTTGTTACCACTAGAATATACAGTGGATAGTAAACTTGCATAACTGTCTATTCTTGCTATCCCTTCTTTTTTTTTTTCTCTTTCTTCTTCACTGGGATTTGGTTACTATTCTTTCACAGACTGGAGAAATTGTTTGGCTAACTGGTAGTGATTAAACTGCTTCAATACTTGCTTCAGTTGCTACTGTAATTCCTGAGGTTGGTGAATGTAATTGTCATAAAGGTATTTAGTACAGTGTTGCTTGTACTCAAGAAACAACAACTGAGGAACAACAGAGCATTAAAAAAAAAGAAACACATAAATCACAAAAATGGGTAGATCAAAAACAAATAAAACTGCTAATCCAATGAATGAAGACAAGAGCCCAGAACAAACTACAAATCAGCCAGAAGTAAACATAGATAAGAAAAGTATGCAAGCAATAATAAACTTATTAATCACAGAAATGAAAACAACATTGGAGGAAAGGAATGGCAGTATTAGGGAAACAACATTTGAGACCCCCAAGGAAAATACTGATTATCTTGAGGCAACTAGAGAACTAAAAGCTGAAATAGCTGTAATGAAGAAAGAAGCTGAGGCAAGGGAAAGCAGACTAACAGAAGCAGAAAACAGAATTAGTCAGACAGAGGATGAGTTAGAGAAAATGAAAAGAGGTAAAAGAGCTTAAAAAGAGATTGAAAGACACTGAGAACAACAACAGAGACATATGGGATGATCTCAAAAGAAGTAACATTCACATAATTGGCCAGCCAGAGGAAGAAAGAGAGGAAGGGGAAGCAAACATTCTAGAAGAAATAATAGAAGAAAACATCCCAGACCTGAATAACAGAAAGGACATCAAGATTCAAGAGGCCCAGAGAGTACCAAACAGAATCAACCCAGACCTGAAGACACCAAGACACATCATAGTCACAATGAGAAGAAGTAAGGATAAAGAAAGGATCCTAAAGGCTGCAAGAGAGAAACAAAGTCACATACAAGGGAAAACCCATAAGATTATCTGCAGACTTCTCTACTCAAACTCTAAAAGCCAGAAGGGAATGGCAAGATATCTATGGAGCCCTGAATGAAAAAGAGTTTCAACCACGGATAATATATCCTGCTAGACTTTCATTCAAACTAGATGGAGGGATCAAAACCTTCTTAGACAAACAACAGTTAAAGGAGGCAACCATCACCAAGCCGGCCCTGAAAGAGGTTCTAAAAGACCTCTTATAAACAAGAACATCACTATAATACTGGTAATATATTAGAGCAAACAAAATTTTTTTTTGAACAATGGCACTACAATACATTAACATTAAATCCATAGTATCAATAAATGTCAATGGCTTAAACTCACCCATCAAAAGACACAGAGTTGGGGAATGGATCAGAAAACATAATCCAACCATATGCTGCTTGCAAGGATCCCATCTGTCACAACAAGATAAACACAGACTTAAAGTGAAAGGATGGAAAACTATCATACAGGCTAACGGACGACAAAAAAAGGCAGGAACAGCCATTCTCATCTCAGACACGATAGATTTTAAATTAAATAAAGTAATAAAAGATAGGCAAGGATATTACATAATGATTAGAGGATCAATCAGCCAAAAAGACTTAACAATCATTAACATCTATGCACCCAATGAGGGACCATCTAAATACGTCAAGCACTTACTGAAAGAATTTCAAAAATACATCAATAGTAATACAATAATAGTGGGAGACTTCAATACCCCACTCTCACACTTAGACAGATCAACAAAGCAGAGAACCAACAAAGATACAAGAGAATTGAATGAAGAGATTGACAGACTAGACCTCTTGGACATTTTCAGAGTCCTTCACCCACAAAAACTGGAATACACCTTCTTTTCAAATCCACATAACACATACTCAAGGATAGACCACATGTTAGGCCACAAAGACAGCATCAATAAATTCAAGAACATTGAAATCATCCCTAGTGTCTTCTCAGACCACAGTGGAGTAAAACTAACATTTAACAACAGACAGACAATTATTAAAAGTCACAGAATTTGGAAACTAAACAACATACTCCTTAAGAAACACTGGGTCAGAGATTCACACAAGCAGGAAATTCAAATATTCCTTGAAACAAATGAAAATGAAGACATAACCTATCAAAATATTTGGGACACAGCTAAAGCAGTACTGAGAGGGAAACTTATAGCCATACAATCACAAATTAAACACCAAGAAGAAGCTCAAATGAACGACCTTACTGAACACCTCAAGGACTTAGAGGAAGAGGAACAAAGGAACCCTAAAGCATCCAGAAAAACAGAAATCACTAAAGTTAGAGCAGAAATAAACAACATCAAAAATAAAAGATCCATACAAAAGATCAATGAAGCCAAATGTTGGTTCTTTGAAAGATTAAACAAAATTGACAAACACCTAGCCAGAATCACCAAACAAAAGAGAGAAGACTTAAATTAATAGAATTGTAAACGATGGAGGAGATATCACAACTGACACCACAGAAATCCAGAGAATCCTGCGAAACTTCTATAAAGAACTATATGCCACCAAGCTAGAGAATCTGGAAGAAATGGAACAATTCCGAAAAGCATATGCCCTTCCAAAACTGAACCAAGAAGACCTACAAAATCTAAATGCACCAATCACAGACAAAGAAATTGAAACCGTTATTAAGAACCTCCCCAACAACAAAAGTCCTGGACCAGATGGCTTCACAAACGAATTCTACAAAACTTTCAGGAAACAGTTAATACCCATACTTCTTAAGCTTTTCCATAAGATTGAAGAAACAGGAATACTCCCTTCCATTTTCTATGAAGCCAACACCACCCTGATACCAAAAGCTGATAGGTACAGAACAAAAAGGGAAAACTACAGACCAATATCTCTGATGAACATAGATGCCAATATATTAAACAAGATCTTGGCCAACCGGATACAGCAACATATCAAAAAGATTGTTCATCACGACCAAGTGGGATTCATCCCAGGAATGCAAGGCTGGTTCAACATCCGTAAGTCAATCGATGTCATTCACCACATCAATAAAAGCAAAGCCAAAAATCACATGATTATTTCAATAGATGCAGAGAAAGCCTTTGACAAAATCCAACACCCATTCATGCTCAAAACTCTACAAAAAATGGGAATAGATGGGAAATTCCTCAAGATAGTGGAGTCTATATATAGCAGACCTACAGCCAACATCATACTCAATGGACAGAAGCTGAAAGCATTCCCCCTCAGATCAGGGACTAGACAGGGCTGTGCACTGTCACCGTTACTCTTCAACATAGTATTGGAAGTTCTTGCCATAGCAATCAGGCAAGAGAAAGGAATCAAAGGAATACAGATTGGAAGGGAAGAAGTCAAGCTCTCACTATTTGCAGATGATATGATAGTATACATAGAAAAACCTAAGGAATCCAGCAGAAAACTACTGGAAGTTATGAGGCAATATAGCAAGGTATCAGACTACAAAATCAATGTACAAAAATCAGTGGCATTTCTTTATGAAAATACTAAATCTGAAGAAGAAGAAGACATCCAGAAATCACTCCCATTTACTGTTTCAGCAAAATCAATCAAATACCTAGGAATAAAGTTGACCAAAGAAGTGAAAGACCTATATACTGAAAACTAAGAGTCGCTACTCAAGGAAATAGAAACTGATACCAAGAAATGGGAAGATATCCCATACTCATGGATTGGAAGAATAAATATCATCAAAATGAATATTCTCCCCAGAGCCATATACAAATTTAATGCAATACCCATCAAAGTTCCACCAAGCTTCGTTAAGAGAATAGAACAAACACTACAATCATTTATCTGGAACATGAAAACACCTAGAATTGCCAAAACCATCTTAAGGAAAAGCAACAGAAATGGAGGCATCACACTCCCAGACCTTAAACTATATTATAAAGCCATCATCATCAAAACAGCATGATACTGGAACAAAAATAGGCACACAGACCAGTGGAACAGAATTGAAAGCCCAGAAATAAACCCCCACACCTATAGACATCTAATCTTTGATAAGGGCGCCCAAAGAATTAAATGGAAAAAGGAGGCTCTCTTCAATAAATGGTGCTGGGAAAACTGGGTTGAAACATGCAGAAGAATGAAATTGAACCACTTTATCTCACCAGAAACAAAAATCAACTCCAAATGGATCAAAGACATAGATGTCAGACCAGAAACAATCAAATACGTAGAGGAAAACATTGGTAAAACACTTTCCCACCTACACCTCAAGGACATCTTTGATGAATCAAACCCAATTGCAAGGAAGACTAAAGCAGAAACAAACCAATGGGACTACATCAAATTGAAAAGCTTCTGCACATCCAAAGAAACTATTAAACAAACAGAGAGACCCTTCACAGAATGGGAGAAGATCTTCACATGCCATACATCAGACAAGAAACTAATCGCCAAAATATATAAAGAGCTAAGCAAACTTAGCACCAAAAAAGCAAATGACACCATCCAAAAATGGGCAGAGGATATGAACAAAACATTCACTACAGAGGAGATCCAAAAGGCTAACAAACATATGAAAAAATGCTCTAGGTCACTGATTGTCAGAGAAATACAAATTAAGACAACCTCCTCACTCCTGTAAGAATGGCATACATCAAAAAGGACAGCAGCAACAAATGCTGTAGAGGTTGTGGGGACAGAGGAACCCTTTTACATTGCTGGTGGGAATGTAAATTGGTCCAGCCTCTGTGGAGAGCAGTCTGGAAAACTCTCAGAAGGCTAGACATGGACCTTCCATATGATCCAGTAATTCCTCTCCTGGGCTTATACCCCAAGGACTCCATAACACCCAACCAAAAAGAGGTGTGTACTCCTATGTTCATAGCAGCACAATTCATAATAGCTAAAACCTGGAAGCAACCCAGGTGCCCAACACCAGATGAGTGGCTGAGAAAGCTGTGGTATATATACACAATGGAATACTATGCAGCTATCAAGAACAATGAACTCAACTTCTCTGACCCATCTTGGACAGAGCTAGAAGGAATTATGTTAAGTGAGCTAAGTCAGAAAGATAAAGATGAGTATGGGATGATCCCACTCATCAACAGAAGTTGAATAAAGATCTGAAAGGGAAACTAAAAGCAGGACCCGACCAAATTGTAATTAGGGCACCAAAGTAATAACCCAGTGGTGAGGGGTATACATGCAGCATTCTGGGCCAGTGGGGGGTGAGAGTGGGTAGGAGGGATGGGTCACAGTCTTTTGGTGGTGGGAATGGTGTTTATGTACACTCCTAGTAAATTAAGTCATATACATCACTAGTTAATTAATAGGAGAAAAGGAAAATTAATTGTATGTCTCGATGTTTTTCAAAACACACACTGAATCTTTTCTCAATATATGCAATGCAATTGATATGCAGACTCTCTCAAAAGCCTAGACCAAGTAGATTAGAAGCATCCAATAGCACAGCTATATACAAGATACTGGGTACTGTACTGCAAACCCTAACAAAAGGACTTTTCAAAGTTAACCCAATTACCAAATAATGTGATGATAACATTAACTATCAATTGTCTTTTTGAACCCTAAGACAGCAGGAACCTCACATCTACACTATAGAGCCTCTACTTCCCCCAGTCCTGGAACTATTGGATAGGGCCCACTTTCCCGTATGCTTCTCCCAATTCATATCAAATAATATTGCATCTGCCCATCACAACCTAACCAACACAACGATTGCCACCTCAACATGCTTCTCCTTAGACTGTGTCCAGAGACTTCACGTGTGGAATGACAACCCTTCAGCTTCATTACTCGGGTGAGACCTTTCCTTTCATAGTATACTCTAATTCCATTTCAGGTGGTTCACTTTCTAACAAAGTCCCAAAACCTAGATATACACCAGTTTCTGTGAGAGAGAGCATATGTTCACACGTATCCGTAAACTACTGCAAAATATATACCTGAAAGCAGAAGTACACTAGAGTTTGCAGTGAGTATCCCCCTAACGCTTCCTCTCCACTATTCCAAGCTTTGGGTCCATGATTGCTCAACAACTTGTTTGGCTTCGTATGTTAACTCTCTTTTCAGTCACCAGGTTCCAGATGTCATCAGGATACCTGTTGTTTTCGCCGGGCTATGTTGTTTTCGCCGGGCTATGTTGTTTTCGCTGGGCTGGCTTCACGGGCGGGTAACAGACGACCAGGGACTCATGGTTGAACTGTACACAGTGTCTCTTTATTCATGCAGGACGCAGCGCAATCTATACCAAGCTAGACTAAACTAACAACTAACTAAAACGAACAATGTTGTCTTTATATATACTTCCCAAGTAGGGTGTGAACAAGATGTGACGCAGAGAGGGTGGAGAGAAAAGTGACTGGTGAAAATCAGGGTATGACAAGGAGAGGGGGCAGAGCAAGTGATTATTCTACCACTAAACCACCAATGCCCTGGAGGGAAGGTGGTTCTTGTTAACAGAGGTTATGTAAATAGAATGAAGTGGTTATGTAAATAGAATACAGTGTTAGGCAGGGGGTATTAAACCAATGAAACAGAAGGGGTCTCATGCATACCAACAGATGCCGGCCAGGCTTCCCTGGACTGAAGACCCCACCAATGTGTCCTGGAGCTCCGCTTCCCCAGAGACCCACCTTACTAGGGAAAGAGAGAGGCAGACTGTGAGTATGGACCGACCAGCCCATGTTCAGTGGGGAAGCAATTACAGAAGCCAGACCTTCTGCCTTCTGCAACCCACAATGACCCTGGGTCCATGCTCCCAGAAGGAAAGAATGGGAAAGCTATCAGGGGAGGGGGTAGGATATGGAGAATGTGTGGTGGGAATTGTGTGGAATGTTATCCCTCCTACCTTGTGGTTTTGTTAATTAATACTTTCTTAAATAAAAAAATAAAAATAAAAAAAACACCAAATCCTTTGGTTAATCATTACATTTTCTTTTGATGCAAAAGTGAACATTTGCTTTTTTTAAGTACTGTTACAAAATACTATTTTATCTTTAGAGAGGGGTGGGAGGAAGGAGGACTTTGAAGTCTTGTGGCATAATGATGGAAAAGGACCTAAGCCAGAAGTGAGAGTGTTTTGCAGACACCTGCTATGGCAAGATGGGAAATTATACCCATGTGTCAGTAACTGTACTGTAAACCGGTAACATCACAACCCTATGGACATGTGTGTGCATGCGTGCGTGCGTGTGTGTGTGTGTGTGAATGTTTGTGTGAATGTGTCTTTAAAGCTTACCTTGGCATGAACAACACATTTAAAACGTGAAAAAAAAAGTTGCAAGGAAGGAAGGAAGGAGAGAGTTGAAAGAGGACAGAGAAGGAGGGGGTAAAGAGAAGACCAGGGATAAAGGAGAAAAATTTAATGAAGCATTATCAAAAGTGATGCTAACTATCTTTGGTTTTGTGGTATTAAGGACATACAAGAAATTGAAAAGGTGTTATGTGATAAAGGTCTACATGTATACATAAAGTATATATTAGATTGAACTGTTAGCAACAAGTATACCCTAAATATCTTTCTTGCAATATTAAAACTGCCTGTCTAAGCATTCAACTAGTTCCTTCTTGTGGTTTACACACTACCTACATACTTGCTAGCATTATCTAGATTGAGCTCATTTGATAATTTTTTTTTCCCTAATGGAATACTATGTAAAGCAAGGTGTGTGAACATATGCTTTCTCTATTACTTTATTTATATATTTTAAAATACTTAGTCTGGAATGTTAAACCTCATATGGGAAAAAATAACATATCGGTATTAAAGGTATTTGCAAAAATATATGCTGTGACTCATGTGTTAACATGATAATTGTTTCCACACACATATACCTATAACCCACAACAAAATTATTAAAATAATTTAAGGGAAGTTTACTATGATCATTGATTTGGACTCTTATTTCAAGATATAGGGGCTTGTTGGTAAAAACATTATAAGAAAGATTTATATTTATATGTTTCTCTGAAAAATTGTCCAGGCAAATGAATTCATTTTTTTTCTAGAATATATATACAATGGGGACTTTAACATAAATGTCTATAACTATGACAAAAAGAAAATAAAATGGAAAGTCACTGAATCACTAATAAACAAGATTAAAAATATTTGCTCCAGACTCTGAAAGTTAAAATTTCAAGGTTCTGAAAGATGGTGAGAAACAAGAAATTCTAGAGCGGGATCAGTTTTCTGGAAATGTAGGTCTGCCACTTATACTCAATCACACAAACCTTCCCACTTATCTTCCACTTATGCTACTAGAAAAACAAGGAAAGGCCTTTGGATCACTAATAATATGATCAGTTTTTTTTTTTAATTAGACACATTAACCAATAACACATGATGATGCACAGTTCAACATTCCCAGATGAAATATGAGCCAATGACCTTTTCAGTTCAGTATATCAGTTTTACAAAAATGCATATTGTCTTTTAAAGACATAAGCTGTAAGATTTCATTAAAACTTAAAGCATTCAATAAACAAATCAGGAGCAGGCTTCCATATATAAAATTTTTTGTTACTCAAGGAAGATAATATAGCCATTTAGAGGCAGAATATCAATGTTTGAATTTCCTGTTTAGTGCTAGAGAGTTTTACATAGAGATGTTCTTTTCTTGGTGTCTTATATCATGTACAATATGACCGAGACATAAGGAAAAAGAAATGTCAAGAAACTTAGCCCATCTTTTAGATAATAGTTGGTCTCAATTGGGAAATTACATCATTGTTTACATGCTAGATGTATTTATTTATCCATTACAGTGTATAATCTGGCCAAGGAATTAACATACATACTTTTAGATGGTTTGCTTCCCAAACTCATGGTGGTATAATGCAATCTCTCTATTAGTTTCTTCACATTAACCTAGGGGTGGGGAAACTTTTTTTTTTCCATGAAGTACCATGTGGATTTTTATAACATTATTCATAAACCATACGGAATTAACAGCTTAAAAACAGGCACTTAATGTTTATATGAAAAATGCTCCAATTACTTCTGTGGGGTCAGATCAAATGATTTTGTGGGCTATAGGTGACCTTTGGATCAAACATTCGTCAGTCTCATTAGTATCTCTCTCTTTTTAAAAATATTTTATTTATTTATTCCCCTTTTTATTGTTGTAGCTATTATTATTGTTGTTGTCATTGTTATTGGATAGGACAGAGAGAAATGGAGAGAGGAGGGGAAGACAGAGAGGGGGAGAGAAAGATAGACACCTGCAGACTTGCTTCACCGCTTGTGAAGCGACTCCCCTGCAGTTGGGGAGACGGGGGCTTGAACCAGGATCCTTATGCCAGTCCTTGCACTTAACCTGCTGTGCTACTGCCTGGCTCTCCTTCATTAGGATTTCTTCCCCCTCCTCCTCCTTCCCCCCTCCTTCTTCCCCCTCCTTCTCCTCCAAAGTACTACTCAGCTCTGTATATTGAAGGTGCAAATTGAACATGGAACTTTGGAGCCTCAGGCATGAAAGTCTATTTGCATAACCATTATGCTATCTGCCCCTGGCCCTTTCTTTTCTATTGTATTGTATTTATGAGAAAATGCTGCTTAATAGCTCTTTGAGATGACCAGGCAGATAAACCAAAGGAAAGGGAGAGGTAAATCAAAAGGTCCCTGGAAAAGTTTAGTTCATTATAAATGTGCTACTGTTAGATCTTTCATATATAAAGTAGTCTCCATGTACCAATAGTATATCCACTGCTCATAATTGCATGGATATTTTCCAAAGTCACAGGGATAAGTTAATACGGCTGGGGGGATGAGACCCATTACCATGTCATCTGCAATGCTACCTACCACTGAGCAGACCCCACTCTCAGGTTCTTTTGACTTTGAAATTCTTCATTCATTATCTTATCACCATAATCACTGTACTGCTGTTCTAGTACCATATATCATAACTGTATTCTGGGCAGAAAAAAGAGACATAAAATGGTAAAAAGGTGTGTGTGTTTATGTTTTGTCTTTTGCAGAAAAAAAGTAGTTTTTCAATTCTTTTCATTCCATTTATATGTTATTGGCTAAATTGATTTTCATGGTTATCACAAGCAGTGGAAAGTTTGAAAAGTAGGGGAGGGGACCAGGTTGTGGCACACCCTGGTAAGAGTACATAGTAATAAGAGTAAGAACCTACACAAGGATCCAGGTTCAAGCCCTGGCTCCTTACGGGCATGGGGAATGCTTCACCAACAGTAAAGCAGTTCTGCAGGTGTCTTTCTCTCTCTCTCTCTCTCTCTCTCTCTCTCTCTCTACCTCTCCCTTCCTCTCTATTTCTTTCTGTCTTATCTAATAAAAAAATGAAAAAAAAAAAAAAAGGCCACCAGGAGCCATAGATTCATAGTGCTGGCACCAAACCCCAGCAATAAGTCTGAATAAAAAGCAATAACAAGAAGAAAAAAAAGAAAAAGAAAAATTTTAAAGTATTTCTAGCAGAATGAAGTCCATATGCTATAAGTAATGGAAGGATGGACATCCAGAGGTAAAGCATGAATGTTCACCTCAAGAATGAGACTGCATCAGGCTGACTTCTGTATCTGCAAATACTCAGTCTAGGGAGGAGATTAGCAAAGAAGGCGGGCTTGGAATGCATGGGTCCATAAATTGGATGGATGTTCTAGAGAACAGGGGTTACTCATCTGTTTATTCCTTTTCTTATATCTACCACAAGAGCCTGAATCATAACTGACTTTTGAGCATTTATTTTAGGAGTTGGAACTTCAGAAAAGCGAAGGCTCTTTGACAATCCACATACTATTTTTTGGCATTTAAATATGACATTCAAGGTCAAGATGGGCTTGTTGAAATGGAAAGAGTCTTGAGTCCCTAAGAATATGTCATAATACGCATACCCTATACACATACACAGATGTGGTTCGACAAAGGAAACTACTTGTGAATTGTCAGTTGGTGACTTTGGAGAGAGCAGACTTACGAAATTTTATATCTCAATATCTTTGAGTTTAATCTCACAATAACATTAAAGTGACATTGATCTTATTCTATTATCTGACCTAGTTTATTTCTGTTCTATCAAAAAACCTTTAGTCCTTTGGCAGGTGTTCTCTCTTCCCCTCCTTTATTTTATTAGATTATTTTATTAGATGCTGGCTTAAAAAAAAGAAAGAAAAACTTGGATGTGGAAAACTGGGAAATGCTATGCATGTACAAGCTATCATGTTTTACTGTAAACCATTAAATCCCAAATAAAGAGATACAAAACAAAAAGAAAAACTGGCAATCTGCATATTATTCTGTGTACTTCAAAACTATTTCTATAAATGCTTTAGGTAAGAAACACAAATATTTTATTATTGTTGATTAAATGATACAGGAAAAGACAGTAGCATATCAAATATTGATTTCTGAAGTTTTAAAATTCAATACCCTTTGATTTCAGAATATTTGCTATAATCATCAGATTTTTGCATTAAGTGATTTATTATGTTACATTTTTCTCAATCTCTGTATTTACTAGATTTAAGGAACATTAAGTGATGTAATACATATTAATAGGAGGTATTGAGATGTGACATATTTATATTTTTACATGTTTTAGACCTCAGGTAACATAACAGATTTAAGTATCTTGCATAAATATTGCATTTTAGTCATCGACATTGCTAAAAGTAGAGTTAGGAAATGCACTTAATGACACTTAAGAGATGATAAATTGTTTTATTCCTCAGAAGTTCCTTTATTCTGGCTTTTTTTGAGACTCATCCTCAATGACTTAGAAACTGTCAAGTGAGTTAAGATAGTTATATAATAATTTATTCATTGTAGAATGTTTGTTCTTCTTACTTTTCTCCAATTCCCAAATCTTTAAACAAAGTCAAGGACATTCAGGTCTTAATATTTCAAATGATAGCATTTAACATAATGAAGAAATGCAAAGAGCTCTTGGAGATCTTAGAGTCTCCTGATAAAAATCTGCAATTCAAAAGACTAAACAATTTATCAAAGAAACTTCTGGCATTCTGAGAAGTTTCCAATAGCACATCTTTTTTGCTCCATACTTTCTCACCATAAACACAAGAGTCTTTCAGGTGACACAATCAGCAAACTGGGTATTTGGGGGTCACTGTCGTAGAAGTTCTCAATTCAGATAAGGCAAGTAGGCAGAATGCAATATTTTCATCCCAATGGTAGTTGGGTAGGGACAGAGGTTTTTTGATCCAGACAGGTTTTTTGATTCTGTAATTATGTGGCTTCTGTGCAGCAACATAGTCTATTAACTGTGGGGTGTGGGACGGATACAATTTTCCATGTGGGTCATGGTAGCAAAATGACTGGGAGGCAAATATTGTGTATTTCTAATGTATTTTATTCTAATAAGAGATATCCAATGAGAAAGATACAAAGAGACCAGAGCACTGCTCAGCTCTGGTTTATGGTGGTGCTGGTGATTGAACCTGAGACTCTGGGGCCTCATACGTGACAGTCTTTTTGCATAACCATTATGCTATAACCTGTATCCAAATAATATTTTCTTTTACTAACATAGATTTTTAGTATCCATCTTTTTTGTTATTTTGAGTTTGTCCTTTAGTGACATAATCTTATTTCTTTTAGTTAAGCTATGCCTATTTTTAATTATCTAATAAAGAAGTAGATTATAAGTTGTAAATAGATAACTCAATATATATCCATATGTACAATATGCTTTCAGTACAACTAAAGTCATGTCCTGATCCCCTCTTTGGCCCTTGACTTCTAAGGAAGTAAGTAGACTTGAAGATTTTTATAGGAATTCAGTTGACTTATTAATCTATAGCTATTATGGATTTATTATAAAATATGTTTTATTTATATAGGAACTGTATTTTATTCTATTTATAAAAAGCATTATAGTCTACCTCAGTACTTTTTATCATTCATTTCCTTTTTTTTTCAAGGTTTCGGACCAGAGAGCAACCTCCCAAAACATTTGTAGCTGGAATCAAAATAGACAGTTTTAATTCTCGTCTGGTTGAGGATGAATAAAAGCTATACATCTTGTAAGAGGCCTGCCAAAGTCTTTTGTAATACTGAGATCGTTTTACATAAGGAAACAGACATACTAAGACCAAGTGATTTGTCTCCATCATGAAACTAATCAATAGCAGAGAGAGAACAGGCAAGCTACTAGAGTTTCAGGACTCCAGCCTTCCTAGCAACATGGGCATATTTACATCTGACACTCGTTCTCAAGTATGGAAATAGGATCCCTGTTTCATACAGGTGGCAATGTGTGTACAAGGTCTGTTTAACATGATATATTCCTAATACATTGCAATTACTGAAACACCTGTGGCTCAAGCTCACTGTGCTCTTGGAGACAGAGTATGTACCCTGTTGACAGAGCTGCACTGCTTCTACTTGTGGTTATATGATGTACGGATTCCATGTGAGGAGTGATAGTTTACAAATGTTAGTTCACAAATACTAGTGCTTAATTTGAGAGATTGAGTTGACTTGTGGATTCTCTTTACTCCATTTTCTCCTTCCTTCTTTCTTTCAGAATGTTTGCTAGTTTCAGTAATTTTCTGTGGAAAAATGTGTTCAACAACCCTGAGAAAGTCATCTGCCTCTGTTATCAATGGGTGAAAAATGCTCCCTCACTGAAATCAGATTCAGCATCCACCTAGAATCTGGAAATGTCCCACCTCAGTTCTTTAGTTCAACAACTTGCCGCAGGCACAGACAGCCCAACAGGTGGAAATTGGTTTGAGCAGGAGATGGAGAGGAAAATTCTCTTTCCGTAACACACTAACCAGCCTCAGGGACGCTATTGCCTGTGTTCTTAGAGTTAGGGAGATTGGTTCCTGAGTGTTTCTGAGGGATAAAAGAGTAAGTGAAAAAAAAAAATAAAGAGCATAATGAAATTACAAAGGTGAGAAGAAAAAAACATTTTTTAAAAATTTTATTGTTACCAGGGTTATTGCCAAGGGGTTGGTGCCTGTGTAAGGAATTCACTGCTCCCAGAGGCTGTTTTTTGTTTTTTTCTTAAAGATATTTATTTTTATCAAGGGATTAATGTTTTACAGTAGACAGTAAATACAATAGTTTGTACATGTATAACATTTCCTTCTCTTTCTTTTTTCCTTCCTTTCATCCTGTTTCTTTCTCTTTTTCTTTCTTTCATCCTTCCTTTCTTTCTCCCTCTCCCTTCCTTCCTTTCTTATTTCCTTCCTTCCCCTCTCTTTTCTTTCTTACTGTCTTTATCTTTCTTTTTTTTTTTTTTTGGTAGAGACAGAAAAAATTGTGTGTGGGGGGGTAACAGAAAAGGAGGGATAAAAAGAGACACCCCAGGCACTGCTTCAGTAATTAGTGGTTTCCCCCTTGGCAGGTGGAGATGAAGGACTTGTTCATGGTAATGGGTGCTCAACTTGGGTGCACCATCAACTGGAACCAAGAATAAACAATTTTTAAAAATCATTCTCTGGGAAGATGGCAGACTGAGAAGCTGCTAGTGGCTTGAGCTCTGACCACATCTCCTGGAAACGTTGCTATTGTAATTCCTGAGGTTGGTGAGTGTAATTGTCATAAAGGTATTTAGTACAGTGTTGCTTGTACTCAAGACACAACAACTGAGGAACAACAGAGCATATAAAAAAAAAAAAGAAACACATAAATCAAAAAAAATGGGTAGATCAAAAACAAATAAAACTGCTACTCCAATGAATGAAGACAAGAGCCCAGAACAAACTACAAACCAGCCAGAAGTAAACATAGATAAGAAAAGTATGCAAGCAATAATAAACTTATTAATCACAGAAATGAAAACAACATTGGAGGAAAGGAATGGCAGTATTAGGGAAACAACAGTTGAGACCACCAAGGGGTACTGATTATCTTGAGGCAATTAGAGAACTGAAAGCTGAAATAGCTGTAATGAAGAAAGAAGCTGAGGCAAGGGAAAGCAGACTAACAGAAGCAGAAAACAGAATTAGTCAAAGGATGAGTTAGAGAAAATGAAGAAAGAGGTGAAAGAGCTTAAAAAGAGATTGAAAGACACTGAAAACAACAACAGAGACATATGGGATGATATCAAAAGAAGTAACATTCCCATAACTGGCCTGTCAGAGGAAGGGGAAGCAAACATTCTAGAGGAAATAATAGAAGAAAACTTCCCAGACCTGAATAACAGAAAGGACATCAAGATTCAAGAGGCCCAGAGAGTACCAAACAGAATCAACCCAGACCTGAAGACACCAAGACACATCATAGTCACAATGAGAAGAAGTAAGGATAAAGAAAGGATCCTAAAGGCTGCAAGAGAGAAACAAAAAGTCACATACAAGGGAAAACCCATAAGATTATCTGCAGACTTCATTCAAACTCTAAAAGCCAGAAGGGAATGGCAAGATATCTATCGAACCCTGAATGAAAAAGGGTTTCAACCAAGGATAATATATCCTGCTAGACTTTCATTCAAACTAGATGGAGGGATCAAAACCTTCTTAGACAAACAACAGTTAAAGGAGGCAACCATCACCAAGCCGGCCCTGAAAGAGGTTCTAAAAGACCTCTTATAAACAAGAACATCACTATAATACTGGCAATATATTAGAGCAAACAAAAAATTTTTTTTGAACAATGGCACTACAATACATTAAATCCATAATATCAATAAACGTCGATGGCTTAAACTCACCCATCAAAAGGCACAGGGTGGGGGGATGGATCATAAAACATAACCCAACCATATGCTGTTTGCAAGAATCCCATCTGTCACAACAAGATAAACACAGACTTAAAGTGAAAGGATGGAAAACTATCATACAGGCTAACAGACAACAAAAAAGGGCAGGAACAGCCATTCTCATCTCAGACACGATAGATTTTAAACTAAATAAAGTAATAAAAGATAGGCAAGGACATTAAATAATGATTAGAGGATCAATCAGCCAAGAAGACTTAACAATTATTAACATCTATGCACACAATGAGGGACCATCTAAATACATTAAGCACCTACTGAAAGAATTTCAAAAATACATCAATAGTAATACAATAATAGTGGGAGACTTCAATACCCCACTCTCACACTTAGATCAACAAAGCAGAGAACCAATAAAGATACAAGAGAATTGAATGAAGAGATTTACAGACTAGACCTCTTGGACATTTTCAGAGTAATTCACCCCAAAAGACTGGAATACACCTTCTTTTCAAATCCACATAACACATACTCAAGGATAGACCACATGTTAGGCCACAAAGACAGCATCAATAAATTCAAGAGCATTGAAATCATCCCAAGTATCTTCTCAGACCACAGTGGAGTAAAACTAGCATTTAACAACAAACAGACAATTATTAAAAGTCACAGAATTTGGAAACTAAACAACATACTCCTTAAGAACCACTGTGTCAGAGACTCACTCAGGCAGGAAATTCAAATGTTCCTGGAAACAAATGAAAATGAAGGCACAACCTATCAAAATATTTGGGACACAGCTAAAGCAGTACTGAGAGGAAAACTTATAGCCATACAATCACATATTAAACACCAAGAAGAAGCTCAAATGAATGACCTTACTGCACACCTCAAGGACTTAGAGGAAGAGGTCAAAGGAAGCCTAAAGCAACCAGAAGGACAGAAATCACTAAAGTTAGAGCAGAAATAAACAACATCAAAAAAAAGAACCATACAAAAGATCAATGAAGCCAAAAATCATTCTCTGGTCAGAGGAAGAAACAACAAAAACTATGCTTTTCATAAGTTTAATAGTACTGTTCAGATTCTCAGGAGTCTATTGTATATCACTCTAATATAAATAATATGTTGAGAATCAGTCTAGCTACATGCAGTAGAGATGAGAGTATATGGTTTATAAACAAAGATGGCACTTTTAATTTAGCAGGTTATATGATTCAGCATTATTGTCCTTAAAGATTTCTGGGGGGGGAGTTCTGGTCAATGGTGTATACCTGTTTCAGTGCACACATTGCTGTGTGCAAGAACGCCGGTTCAAGCTCCTGATCCTCAAATTCCAAGAAAGATACTTTACCAGTGGTTAAGCGTGTTTTTAGGTATCTGTTTTTATCATCTATCTATGTATCATCTATGTTTTCATCTACTATCTATCTATTCATCTGTCATCATCATCATCTACCCCCTCCGCACGGATTTATCTCTGTCCTATCAAATAAAATAGGAAGGATAAATAGAAAAATGGACACCGGAAGTAGTCTCTTCAGGGTGCCAGTACCAAGTCCCAGTGACAACTCTGGTAGACAAAAAAAAGTTTCTGAGATGCATTGGGCTTAATGGTAGCTTAGTGGGTTAAGTGAACATGGCGTAAAGCACAAGGACCAGCTGAAGGATCCTGGTTCAAGCCCCCAGCTCCCCACCTGCAGGAGAAGTCAGTCGCTTCACAAGCAGTGAAGCAGGTCTACAGAGGTCTATTTTTCTCTCCCCTTCTCTCTCTTCCCCTCTCTCAATTGCTCTGTCTTATTCAGCAGCAACAACAGCAATAACAATAATAATAACAAGGGCAACAAAATGGGAAAAATGCCCTCCAGGAGAGTGGTTGTAGTGCAGGCACTGAGCCCTAGCAATAACCCTGGAAGAAAAAAAAAAAAAAAGGTTTCTGTAAGGGAACAATGCTTGCATTTTTTTCTTATTTGTTTGATAGTGGTAATAGTTGTTCAAAGTACTGATATTGATCCTTTTGCTCACTTTAAGTTTCTATATTTACTCATTTTTAATTGTTTAATTTCCTTTCCGTGTATAATGAAGGGAAAGATGAAGACTTTCCCCAGTAAACACACACACACACACACACACACACACACGAAAGAGAGCACACAGCATTGTTCAGCTTTGATGCTAGGACTTGAACCTGTAATCTCTAGGACTATAGGCATTAATATCTGGTATGCTACTTCTGCTCTATGTTCATGACCCTTGAAATGTATGTTATGTGTGTGATATCTTGCTTGACATAAGGAGAATTACTACTTTAACATCAAATTAAAAGAAAAAAAAAATCCTATATAGAATCCTGTGCGTGTGTGTGATGGAGATTTGTGCATGCCCCAATCTCGCTGCTTTCAGTTCACTGCTTCATTCAGATAAAGAGACAGAGAGAGGGGCTGGCTGGTAGCACACCTGGTTAAGCACACACATTACAATGCTCAAGGACTAGAGTTCAAGCCCCTTGTACCTATCTGTGGGGTGAGGGGGGGGGGACTTCACAAATAGTGAAATAGTGTTTCAGGGTCTCTCTGTCTCTCTTCCTCTTAATCTCCCCTTCACCTCTCAATATCTCTGTCTGTATTATTCATAATAAATAAATGAATAAATAAATAATTACAGAGAGGAGAAGAAACCACAGTATGGATGCTCTGGTGCCAACTTGCTCCAATGTGAGAACTGGACTTGGGTTGTTCCCATGGCAAGGCTTGTGTCCTACCTGCCAAGCAACATGCTTGTGCTAAATGTCACCTTAACCTAAATGTTATTCCTCCATATTCTCTAGAATATTACATAAGATGCAATCTTCTATCTGAATAAACAATTGAAAAGAAATCTTATAACTCAAACATCATATTAAAAAATGTAAGTGATTGTCTTAAAACTTAAGATTACTTTTTTTACCAGCAAGGAAGTAATTACTTTCTTATGCATCTCTTTAAAATATTGATACTTATTATAGTTGACATCATTAAATATGTCTTAAAGTTATTCTGAATCTCTCAGAATGTGTGAGAAGAAAGGGAAGTGGGAGGTGGGGGGGGGGGACCAGGTCCTTGGGGAGGAGCACAATGACTTTATGTTTGGATATGGAATTGTACCCATGTAATTGGAAAACATTGTAAAATGGTATCAAATTATTAAGAACGAAAATTAATTGCAACAACAACTTGCATTCTGTAGGTGATCACAGCAGACATGGCAAGATGAATAGGGCTATTGTTCCTACAGGGTTTCTTACTTGTTGGAAAAGGCCGACTTTGGAGGTATTAAGAATAAGCCTACCTGACCCTTCTAAGGAGATGAGATCCACAATAACTAATGAATGAAATGCTGGAGAGGATACGGGCTGCTTTATGGCCCAATAATTGTGGGTCTAATGTGTACCACCAACATAAGCACCGAATTAGTCAGCTGCCTCGAAACCTGTTCTGCACCATTCCTGACATGGAAATTAGAAAATTATGCTCCCTCTAGATTCATTTATACACAATTAAACAAAACGTGGTCATGTTCCAAGTGCAATGATTTGCGTTTTGACTACTTATTCTTTCAGCAGTGAAGTTAAATTGAATAGAAGGCTATTCAGATGTTTCTGGTCTCCTCTGGGTTTGGTTCATGAACATTTCAGAGAGAGGTTTGCTCAGATCCAGGACATCAGTGGGGCCCAATATGAAGTGGCTTGTCCTTAACCAGAGACAAAGGCCATGCAGCTGTAGAATCAAAAGTCAGAAAGAAGGCTAAAACATTTGGCTTTACACTCAGCCTCCACACTCTGGATAAATCGATCTTTTACAAAGATGAGGGAAATGCCTCTCGCATTAAAAAAAAAAAATCACAATGTTTCCCATGCAAATAGAAATCCTCATTTTATGTTGATATTTTGTGGTAAATTAACAGCCACTATGTGCACATATCCATTTACCTTTTCAGCATATGGATGGTTTATTTGCTCATCTCAAAGGAATTCCTGAGAGCAGAGAAAACAAAATGTGTCTGCAGAAGAAAATAAATTGTTTGTACCAAAGTGGGTATCAGAAGTTCAACTTACAACTTTATGGCAGCTTTTGGACATACAACTTCAACCAGTTTGTTGCACCTGCTGTGGTGGAAGCCCATTTCCCTAACTTTGGTCTTTAGAGTGGATAGTATTGTATGGCAAATGACTCCTCAATTGTTTCAGATAGACATCGAATAAGAGGTCAGAACGGGGGTTCAGAGAAATAGCTCACCAGGTAGGTCATTTATCTTGCCATGCGTGTGGCCTGGGTTTAAATGCTGACACCTAATGGGAGGAGCCACATCACTGGGAAATTTCTCGTGTGGTGGCCTCTCTTTCTCTCTCTCTCTCTCTCTCTCTCTCTCTCTCTCTCTCTTTCTGGGTGAAAAAAGAGCTGAGAGATGTGGGTGAAATAATACACAAGCAGGCTGGGTTCCAGAAACCTAAAGAGATGTTCTGTCACCAGTCACACTAATGTTTCCGAAACACCAGCCCAAGAATTCCAGAAACATCAGCCTCTCCCTAGAGACCTTTCTGTCTCTATTGCTGTCAGGACACCCTTTGACGTGGGTATCTGGGTTGTTCAGGCAACCTTACTCCTTTTCGGCCAGACAATGTATAACCATTATTGCATTCCTGTCTGGGATTCTCTTCTTTCTGGTCCTTTTGTGTACCACCTGCATTGGCAAAGACTCCATCTGAGACTCCACTGAGAAAGAAGAGTCATCCTTCAGATTTTCTTCATGCCTGTAGCATATGTATTATTCCTAATCACACTGACTGAAATGAATACCAGTGGCTTCTCTTAAAAATATCTGTTACTTCAGCCAAGGCAACAAAGCTGATGAATCAATCATACCTCCCAACCTTACCTGAACAAGTGACCAACATGAAATTCTTATCTAGTATAGTCTGAGTGTGGTCACTTTTCTTGCTGCTGTGAAGATTAACATGTTCTGTCAGAAAAGGTATCTTCAGGTGGGGGTAGATAGCATAATGGTTATGCAAAGAGACTCTCATGCCTGAGGCTCAAACTTCAGGTTCAATCCCCCACAACACACACACAAATTAAATTTTAAAAAGTAATAAAAAGGCATTTTTTTCCACAGTCCTAGGCTCATTTTGATCTATTCATGTCTGAAAATATGCAAACCACATATTTATTTCCTTTGTACTCTTATTTTCAAAACAATCATCTGACTTGGTTGGGTAAGTAACAACATTAAAATTCAAAGGCCAATTTCTCAGACAATGCCTTCAAAACTGAGGTCTACTTTTTTCTTTTTGTTCGATGAGATAGTAGTACAAGTATGACATTCTCCTTTTCAGAATTGGGAGTCTAGACAAATGTGTTACAGGACACATAGAAACATATGCCCATTGTCTCTAAGGGATGCAAAGCAGGGTCTCTTGTTTTTTGCTATTTCCTGCAGAGTATAAAAATTGGCTTTAATCTGATTTCTATTTTCAAATTTGTGCTGAAGTATTATGACAGTAAGAAAGTTTCCAACTTAGGTTTTACAAACCCCAGAGGGTTTCATTGTCTCAAAGGATACCTTAATCTCAAATTTTCCTCTTGACATTAATTTTTAAAATCCACATTTAGTATTAATGACTATGATTTTACAGGCTCCCTGGAGAGTGAGAAAATATTTCTGAGATTTCTTAAGTGGCCTGGGATCTTTGACTATTCTGAAGAGTTAGTGCATTGTTTAAAAACCGGTAGGTTTTCCTTTCCCTAGGCCTCATTTACCAGGAGACCATGATGTGTGAAATAAAGAAGCCTACAAAATGTTTCTGGTGATAATCTTGCAAAAGTTTGCTTAGATTCCCACTATTACAACTGTCAATCAATTCATATGTTCAAAAATTACTTTACAAATCAGCTAAATACTTTATAGCTATAAATTGTGTTATATAACACACTTTCTATAAACAGCTACTATTTGAAACATTGAATGCCAGTTGATACACCAATATTTCAGAACTAATGAGTAATCGCCACAAGAGCAATAGCTACCATCTGATATACATAACTTACTAAATATATCTTTCAGAAGTGAGAAGAAACACATGAATGAATTAAACACATGTTCCAGTTTGTGACTTTACTTAAGACAGAATCAGCAACTTTCAAATTCAAGTGTTTGAAATAAGTGTTTTTAGTCTTGGTTATGTCTTTTTATTAAATAATAACAAAACATGAGTTATATGTGCATGTATTGTGTATGTTGGGAGCTATTGGTGATGGTGATGATGGATCAATATCACTGTAATATTCTTTCCTTTGAAAATAGATTTTTTCCAAGATATAATTAGGAATAGTACAATAATATTGTAGTTTCAAAGGAGTTAGTACAGTGCAGTCATTTTTTTGGACTTGAAAATTATACTGAAGTGAAATCTTTATGTTCTCTCCTCACACACAGCAAGTTTCTACACTGAAAGTTTATTTATGTACTTAGAAAGTATAAAAAAGATGAAAATTCAATGACACTTTCTGTGCTATCTATTAAAATTCCAGGTCCCTTGAAGCTGGGTCTAATGATTCTGTAAGAGAACTATTATCTTAATCAATGCAACAACCTTAAAATATTTGTTCTTTGTTAATACTCTTACCCATGGCTTCAAAAATGCACATTACCTATTTATTAACCAACTACACAATCACATTAAAGAGTCTTTTCTATCTCAAAGAACAGCAAATAAACCTGTAAGTGATAAACTGTGACTTCTTGTCCAAGTCAGTAGATTGTACAATCTTCAGAATCAAGCTTTCCAATGTGAAGATTAGCATTTCTCAATACATTAAGGCTTAGTCGTACCTGTACACAACTTCATTACCAGATGTAATCAAAACCAGCCCTGCTGTTTGGGACTGGAATTTTCCAGTCAGGGTGAGCACTGCTATTGCTATTCCTGTTTTCCCTGGTTTTTACCTGATTCCCACACAGAGCAGAGAAGCCAACCTTGTGGGCAAGAGAGGAGAATGTGTGCAGGCAAGAAATTGCTGTCAGTGCTAGCACTTCGTTTTTGCCTTCATGTCTCTAGCACAGATGCACCTCAGGGAGCAGATGTCAATGGCACTTGAATCTAATTGCAAAGGTGATAAACAGAACTTGCAAGGATGTCTCTCTTATAGTTAACTCTGTTAAAGTGGGACTGGCAGTTGTCTAAATGTTTAATCTTTCACTGAGTCAATAGTAACACATTTTAGACAGCAGCAAGGGTTGGGGAGAACAGGGAGTCATGGAAGAATGTGTTGCTCAATTCCTTTGGCCTTTTCCACAGGGAACTCTGGCACATTAAACAAGTAACCTAAAGAATAGAAGCTTTGGGGAGTCTGGCAGTAGCGCAGCATGTTAAACGCGTGTGGCGCGAAGCGCAAGGACGGGCTTAAGGATCCCAGTTCAAGCCCTGGGCTCCCCACTTGCAGGAGAGTTGCTTCACAAGCAGAGAAGCAGGTCTGCAGGTGTCTATCTTTCTCTCCCCCTCTCTGTGTTCCCCTCCTCTCTCCATTCCTCTCTGTCCTAACAGTGATGATATAAATAAAAACAACAATAATAACTACAACAACAATTAAAAACAAGGGCAACACAAGGGAAAAAAAAAAAAATCAGGCAGGGATAGATAGCATAATGGTTATGCAAACAGACTCCCTTGCCTGAGGCTCCAAAATCCCAGATTCAATCCCCTGCACCTCCATAAATCAGATTGAGCAGTGCTCTAGTAAAAACAAACTAATTAATTAATAAAAATTAAAAAATTTAAAAAAGAATAGAAGCTTTGGTGCAGTTTAGGACACAGTTTGATCCCGTTAAATGTTATTAGCAAATTTAAATAGTTGACTTGTTGATTTGCATGCAAAATAATGCCAGGAGAACAAAAGTAACTCTCGACTTCATGGTGTAAATTTGAACAGAAATACAATGATTTTTCTAATAACGTTCCTAACAGCAACTGGCTAGCAACTGGTTCCTTTAGCAACTGGCCAGAAATACATATCCCATCTTTAGACCAGTTATCCTGAGCAGAAACCTGGGGAGGAGAGTAACTAGTGTTACCAGCTTTTCTTTATTCTCTACTTAAAAACACTGTTTGTTCATTTTTAAATCATTTAGACCAGGTGAACTCAAAATAGCCACCCAGATAAAATTATTAAGAGTATCTTCATAGGAGCAGGAAGGTGACTCACCTAGGAAAGCACATATGTGAGCATGAATGAGGACCCAGGTTCAAGTGCTCTCTCCCCAAGTCTCTAGAGACAGACCCTACTACAGGGGTCATTCATATACATACACTAAGGTGATAAACCAAGGGCACTGTTGAGTTTGGAAAGAAAGATGTTCAGATGGAATTGGCGTATTGCACCAAAGTAAAAGACTCTGGGGTGGGTGGGTGGGTGGGGAGAATACAGATCCAAGGATGACAGAGGGCCTACTGGAGGTTGTATTGATATATGGAAAACTGGGAAATGTTATGCATCTACAAACTATTGTATTTACTGTTGAATGTAAAACATTAATTTCCCAATAAAGAATTTTTTAAAATAAATAAATAAAAAAGAAAAATGTTCAGCTGGCCTACTAGCCCCATTAGGTGTAGATCATGAAACTTGAGAACAAGTTCCTACACTAACCTCTCTCTCTCCCTCTCTGTATTTCAATTTTATTCAATAGGTCAGAGAGAAATTAATAAGGGAATGGGGAATAAAGAAGGAGAAAAGCAGACACTTCACCATTTGAGAGGCTGCCCGCTCCCCCTGCACCTGCAGGAGGAAAGTGGGGGCTTGAACCTGGGTCCTTGCACACAGTATTATTTGCACTTAACTGGATGCATCATTGCCCAGCTCTCTTTCTCCCAACCTACACTTGCAGCTCTACAGGCACCCTTCTATCCGACTCCTTGAAATCATAGCTAGTCAGGCTACTCAAATTTATTCATTGCAAGGTCATTCTAAGCAAAACAGGAGGGAAGAAAAAGGTTGAATCATTCTGATATTCTTCCATTTTTCATATCAGGAGCAGCTCAAGTCCATAATGTGACTCATCATTGTCAGAACAGGTATTGTTAGAGATTTCTTTTTAAATGGATGTAAAATGATTGATAGCATGTTCATTATAGCAAAATAAGCAATCCATGGTCAGTAAACTGTTGAACTCTATGTCAGAAATCACTTTTTTTTTTTAATGAAAGCTAAACATACTCAGCATTTCTCACATATTGTCTTGTTCAAAATCCAGCAAAGCTCCCAGAATCTCCTTTCCACTTATAGTACTTTAGTATAAAGAACACCAAAGAGGGGGGGGAAGCAAAAACTAGAAAACATGCAGGTGAATTTCATTTTGTTTCTGCAAACTTGAAAAAAAAATGTGTTGTCAGTCACGTTGTGCACAAATTGTGAGCCTGGCTCCTGGCAGGATGCTGGAACACACTCTCTATGATATTAGTATTCTTCATGGATGTTTGTTGTCTGCTGGGGCAATTATCTTGCTTTAATTTAGGACACTAATGATATTATGAGAGAGTTTGATGGTGGTGTTATTTCTTTTGATGCTGTTTCTGTTGCCGTTGCTTATATCAGCTCATTCAGATTCCATAAAAAAACTGCATTCTATATCCACAGAGGGAAGGAGGTGGGAGAAGTGAGGGGGTAGCCAGAGAGAAAGTTGAAATGTTGGGGCTGCCTGAGCTCCAGAAGCCCTTCTCTGATGACCGTTTTTCCATAGCGCTCCCTTCTTTGTTCCCCCATGCAAGAGTCCGAGGCTGGGGATTCCAGCGCAAGACAGTGTGTTGTCCCTTCAGGTTTGAAATTGTTTCTGACAGGCACCCAGTCCAATTGGCCCCTCACTTCAGCAGTCTTTACACTAGTTGAAGGCTAATTTATAAGATAGATCATTCGCTTCAGTGATCCTGCGGATCCTCCTGGGCTATCTATGTAGAAAACTCATTTGAGAAATACGAGCTTCACAGGCTTGCCTCCCTCAGCCTCTCCTCCTTGAACTCTCAACTTGGAAGTTCCAGTGATGATTGATCAATAGACATGGATTTTCTTTGGCACTCATTTTGATTTTCTTATTTCTTTGTAATTGCACAGATGGTCCTAGCATTTACTGGAAATGCATGCTTCCTGGCTTTAATGGGTTTGGGTAGATTTGAGGAGGAAGGATGCATTAACTTTCAGAGATTGCAGCTGGAGTCCAGCCTGTATCTGTGGACACCTTTCCTAAAAAGGAAAATTTCCATGTAGAATGTGATTCAACTCAGATGAGTAGCTGGTAGAAGAGAACCATATTTTCTTTTTCTTTTTAAAAACATTTTAATTAAATACATGTTATTATCTTTATTTATTGGAGACAGCCAGTAATGGAGAGGAAAAGGGCAAGTAGAGAAGGAAACAGAGAGGTATCTGCAGCTCTGCTTCAATACTCAAAAAACTTTCCCCCTGTGGGTGGAGACAGAGCCTAAACCTGGCCCATGTGCACTGTAAGATGTGCAGTCAGTCAGGTGTCCCATCACCTGGCCCCAAGAACCACATCTTCAAAAAATATCACCCAGGCCCAGGAGATAGTTCAGCAGGTAAATTACTTGCCTTGCTGTGGAGAAGCCCTGTTTTGATCCCTGATACTACCTGACAGCACTATGTACAGCACCAAGGGAACACTATTTAGTGGAGAGGTGCTTTGGCATCTTTCTGGTATCTTTTTTCCCCCCCTCTCATTCCCCATTCTCTCTTTCTCCCCCTGAGTACACAGATTAGGCCTGGAAACAGGCTCCATCAGTATAACATACACAGCAGATGCTGAGACATTCCCTAGCACTGCATAAAGCAACATAGAATCATATTAAGTAAGATAAGCCAAAAAGAGAAGGATGAATATGAGAAGATCTTACTCATGGGCAGAACTTAAGGAACAAGTCCAGAAAGGGACTGGTTTAGTGTATTGCACCAAAGCAAAGGACTCTGATTAAGAACCTAAGTTGGATATTAAAGTGTTTTACAGACACCTATTATGATGAGATAAAAAACTGTACCCATGTGCCAATAACTACTGTAAACCATTAACATAAATATTAATATATTAATATTAATATAAGGAATACTTGACATGGTTAGAACTTTTAAAGCCATGCACAATACTCAAGACTGAGTTTAGAACTGGGAGATGACACAGTGGATAAAGACTGAGTTTAGCCCCCACTGCATTGAAGAAAGTTTTGGTGTTGTGCTTTATTTCATATCTCTTTTATATCATTTTCACTCTCTGTTTCTATCTAAAAGGAAAGGGACTAGATGTAAAATGCTATTATATGCACACATAATCACAAATATGTGAAGGGATATTAAGTGACTATGATAATTCTTTTGTAAATATGTTGTTATCGTAGCTCAAATCTTAAACTTAGTATGACAATGATTCATCAAGAAAGCTTCGAGAGGACCCAGTAATATTGTTTGAATTATACAGTCTACACAGGGAAGCACTGAAATCCATACTGGACATCCCAATCAAAATCATCTGAGAGTCAGTAACAATGTAGTTGAGAGAAAATGATAGTCAGTGCATTCTTTGAGCCTTTCTCAAATGGCATGCTTGAAACCTTGTGGTGTACAAGGGGCCCAGAAAGCCACTTTCTCCACACTTGACACAGAGGTTATCAACCCTGGTAATATTTTCTGGTCCACACAGATAAGAAGGCTTCTTTTTTTCCCTACAACTTTTTGTTTATTTCCACGTCTATGGAACTATATATACATGTAGATTTCTGCAAAGAGGGAAGAGTAGTTATCTCTGTTACTGGTCTACTGCTCACCCATAAGGTTATAGAAGATGACTTCTGGGCTTTCTGTTGGATTTTTTTTTTTTTTTTTTACTATTCAACCATAATTGCCTCAATAACTCTTAGATAGGAATAAATTTCCCCCAATTTTCTCTCATTGTGATTATTTCCCATTAATGGTGAAGTAAATAGTTTACCAACTGGGTTAATAATTTTTTTAAATTTATTTTTATTCTATTGGGTAGAGACAGGGAAATCAAGAGGGAAAGGACAATAGAGAGGGAGAGACAAAGAGAGACACTTGTAGCACTACTTCCCTGATCATGAAGCTTTTCTCCTACAGATGAACACCAGGGGTTTGACCTGGGTCCTTGTTCATGGTAATGTGTGCACTCAACCAAGTGCACCACTGCCCAACCCCTAACTGCTAACATTTTATGTTAAAAAAATTCTTAGTGCATTCTATGATATTCTGATTTAGCACAAATATAAACTGCTTGAAGAATTAAAATTTAAAATAATTATAAAAGTAATGAGATATCATTATAATACAATAAAGCCATATTTCTAACTAACATGCATGGTGAATAAAATGCTTTTAAACCAGAAAATAAACTTGAAAACTGGAGGGCATAAAGCCAAGAAAGGAGGAGCAATTTATATGTGTCAGATACCCTACTAGGCACTGTAGCTAAATCCTTCTCTTGATATTTATATTTTATATGTGACCAGGCCTGGGAAATCAACGTTTGCCAAGGAAAATGTGAAATAAATTGTATAAGGGTCACAAAACACTTTTGAAAACTGCCTGTCACACTTAGCTCAGTCACTGAATAGACCCACCTGACTTATGACATATTGACTACGCAATGAGAGCAAAGGGGCTGAAATAGCCATAAATTACATGAGGTAGGGAAATAATGCAGCAAAGTCACTCCAGTAATCTGCCCATGGCTCAGTGAAGATGGGGCTGGGCAGTGGTGCAGTTTGTTAAGCTCACGTGTTACCATGAGTCAATGAAGAGAGTATTCTAACAATTTCTTTATTGTTACCTAGGAAAGCTTGCACCAATTATGTGAATTTTTCCACCTTCTACACCAGTATTAATACAGCCATACATAATGCATTCAGCTGCAAGTGGAATTTTAGAACGCATTTTTTGTCTTCTTTCATTTTGTTTTCCACTTGTATTATTGCTAGGTCTCAATGCCTGTGTGAGCATGAGCTGACTGATGCTGGTGTTTTTTTTTCTCCTCTGATAGAGGGAACTATAAAGGGAGGATGGAGAGAGAGAGAGAGAGAGAGAGAGAGAGAGAGACTGAACTGTAACAGGGCTCTACTATTCCTGAAGCTTCCCCTGTAGGTGGAACCAGCAACTTGAACCTGTCTCCTTGTACTTGGTGATATGCACTCTGCTCTTCCTTTCACTCTGTAGCCAGCCCTCCTTATAATGCTTCTAAAGCTAATTATAACCCTTCTAGAATTTTAGTGTTATTTTAGGCATTATAAAAAACATGGATCAAAGAAAAAAATAAAGTTGTTCCCTTGAGAATATATAAAAGTTAAATAGAAAAACGAGACTAGCCAAAAGATGAATGCATCTGCAATATTGTGATTTAGAATTAAACTAAGGTAGCAGGTCTACATGCCTGTTTTGAGAGCATAGATCCTAAAATCTTTAGAATTGTCTAAGTTTAAAATATTGTAAAGAGAAGCTGGTGAAAAAACTCACCTGAGTTGTCATGCACATGCTCCGAGCTGGTGGATGTGAGGGAGATCTGGTTGCTACATCTGTCACCCCATTGATCACCAGGGTTGATTAGGCTGATCTGGCTGACTAGGCAGGTGTCCCCTTTCTCCCTCACTGCTCCATGTGAGTCCCTCCCGAAGCTGTGTGCTCTGTTGAAAAGGACAGCCTTCACCAAATAGAGACGACGGGTCTTTGGTCAGAAGAAGCATGTAGCTTTTCCTCTAGTCTTCTATCTCTGTTGCTTTCTTTCTGTCTGGAGAGAAAGAGAGAGAGAAGAAGAGAAAGAGAGGTGCTGAGCATTGAGGCCCATGTGATAACAAAATCATAAACTTGCCTTTTATATGCTAATAAGGGGGCTGTAGAAAAGCCCTGGGTCAGTCAACCAAGGATTTTGATAGTTGTCAGGGGAATCAACTAGGTTAGAGCGTCAGTCCAATTTTCTACTCCCCAACTCCATCTCTGTGTTCCTGAACTTCTTCTTCTAGCGTTTGCCCTTCCGTAGCCAGTCAACAGCGTCAGGTTGAGCCTGATGTAAAGTTTCGAGACCTCCTTTGAATCTGGAGTGGTGGCAGTCGTTGACTATGTGGGTCATAGTCTGTCTGGAGCCGCAGGGGCAGTTCGGGTCGTCTCTGGCTCCCCAGCGATGGAACATAGCGGTGCACCGGCCATGGCCTGTTCGAAAGCAATTGAGGAGGGCCCAATCATAACGTGCTAGGTCAAAGCCAGGTTGACGCTTGCAGGGGTCTGTGATGAGGTGTTTGTTCTTTACCTCAGCTGAGTGCCAACTCTGTTTCCAAGAGTCTGGAACAGAGAAGTTCAGTGTAGGCGTAGGAGACCAGATTGGGTGACGAGACATCAAGCGTTGGACAGGGTGGGTGAAGATATTCGCATATATTGGCAGGTCCGGTCAAGCGTAGACGTGGGAAATGAACTTAGATGATGCCGCATCCCGACGAATATCTGGCAGGGCGATGTTGCTAAGAACTGGCAGCCATGGAACCGGGGTGGAATGGATGGTTCCAGAAATTATCCTCATGGAGGAATATAATTTGGAATCGACCAAGTGGACATGGGGGCTATGGAACCATACTGGGGCACAGTATTCTGCAGTGGAATAGCATAATGCCAGAGATGATGATCGTAGTGTGGAAGCGCTCGTGCCCCATGAGGAGCTGGCCAGTCTTGCAATGATGTTATTCCTTGCGCCCACCTTTGCTGCAGTTTTTATGAGATGTTCTGGGGTGATGTTATTATAGCCAGCAGCCATTCCCAGTTTAACCTTCTTCAAAGCGTCTTCCAGTTCAGACAGTGTAAAGGGAGAGAGTTTTGGAGATGGACAAGATAACCGGAAGTGGGATGACCACTCATGGGAAATTTCTCTTTTCCAGACTAGGTCGATCTTAGCACGTCCAACTTGAGTTAGGTGACTGGCCACTGAGTTTGGAGATACGGGAGGATGGGAGATGGGAGAGGGTTGGCTACCGGCACCCAGACTATGAAGAAGCTTCCAGGCCTTCCTACTTGAGTGGGTGAAGTTCAGACTTTCTGTGAGTTGTTGCCAGTGGGCTTGGCATGCTGCATCCAGGGAGGCAATGAGATGGTCGGCCACATTTGGGTCGCCCAACTCGTCATACTGCTTTAGTAGTTGCTCGCATTCAGCATCAAGACAAGGCGTATAGTTAGCACGTCTCCCTCGAGGAATATCTTGGGAAGCTGCTTTGAAGATGGCTTGGTGGAAGCGCCTGTAGGAATCTTCAGAGGGGATAGAGTTAATTGGAATTGCAGGAATAGATTTGTTGGTAAGATCACTGAACAGACGCCAGTTTGCTTTCCGAAAGTTCCATCTTAGTTTTTCCGAGCACAGAAAACTAATTTCTCTTAATTTCTCCGGAACTAATCTACTATTAGTGAAAAACAGGGTAATCCGTAAGGGTTATGCGATAAAACCACCCAAAAGATCTGGATTCAGAGAGTATTTGGACTGGTAAAAATGGAGATTTAGAAAGTGGGGAGACCAGACCAGACACAGAACATCTCTACTATTGTCCTATGTTTATTTTCCGTGTGACTATTTCTTTTATACTGAGCCTGTAATCTAGTAAGTGGGTTTCTTAAACTCTGTGAACTGCTCTAGATAATTTATTGAACCTAAGGAAGAGATTCTGTGACCCTCTGAATGGTAGTCACTTGACTGGAAGAACAAGAAAGAGCTTGCATTGCAAATGACATCTGAAGTGGAAGATGGTATAGTGGAACTGAATCCTTAGTCTACAGTTCTCTTCAGGTAGGTTGTATCAGAATAGAGTTGGAGGGCACTCAGTTGGTGTTGGAGACTTGCTTGGTACTATAGGAAAAACAAACAAATGAACAAATGATAAAAAGACCTTGCACACTGGAACTGGTTCCAGAATCTATAAGATCACAACTTTATGTACTTTGAATGAGAAAGAGAGGATTTGAAAAAATCATAGTAAGTTGGGATCCAAGTGGGAGATTGTTCAATGTTAGAGCATAAGACTTACAAGCTAGAGGCTTCAGGTTCAGTCCTTTTCCTATTACGCAACAGAAAGGAGCAATACTTTTCACTCTCTCCTATAAAAGTAAACAGCACACACATGTATTTTTTAAATTTTTTAAATTATGCTTATTTATTTGTTGGAGAGAGATAGTCAGAAATCAAGATGGGGGGGCAGATGGTGGTGCACCTGGTTGAGCGCACACATTACAGTGCACGACCCATGTTCAAGCCCCTTGTCCCCACCTGCAGGGGGAAAACTTCACAAGTGGTGAAGCAGGGCTGAAGGTGTGTCTCTCTGTCTCTCTCCCTCTCTGTCTTCCCCTCCGCTCTCAATTTCTGTTACTATCCAGTAAATCAATAAAATTAAAAAAAATTAAACAAAGAAGTCAAGAGGGTTGGGGGAGATAGGGAGAGAGACAGAGAGACACCTGCCATACTGCTTCAACACTTGCAAAGCATTCCCTCTGCAAGTGGGGACTGAGGGCTCAAACCTGGGTCCTTGTGTGTTGTGACATGTGGATTTAACCAGGTGCACCACCACCTGGTCTCTGACACATGTATTTTATTTTTGTAGTTGTTGAGGCTTTGCCACTCCAACTTTTTCAGATAGAAACAGAGTCAGGGGACAGGGGAAAGAACGGCATCACGGTGCCCAAGTTTCACCCAATGATTAGAGGCTCAATCAGGTCATGCAAACAATAAAGAGGGTGCACTAGCCAGGCTATCTGGTTGACACAATAAATATTTATTTTGAAAATAGTGCTAGCCTTAGATTAAAACATTATTCTAATAGTTTCCTTTTTGTAATTTATTTATTTTTGATAGAATAGAGAGAAATTGATAAGGAAGAGATGATAGACAGGAAGACAGAGGGGAGAGAGAAAGAGAGAGAGAGAGACAGACATGCAGTACTACTTTACTATTTGTGAAGCTTCTCTGCAGGTGGAATCCAGAGACTTGAATTCAGGATTTTGTGTACTTAACCAGATATGCTACTGCCTTGCCTCAGAAAACTTCATTCTAAGCAGGGACTTACATGAATATAATCCAATAATATTTAGCAGATCACTTCACCTCTATGAGTATTTATTTTCCAGTTAGCAAAATAAATGGGTCTGACCAAATAGAGGATAGACTGACTTTCATCTTTAAAATCTTATAGTAGTTTTAAAATTAGTTGCAAAGTGAGAATGAGTAAGAAATGAGTGTTGCCTAGACAAATCAGTTGATAATTTAAAAACTCAGTAACTTTCATTCTTGGTGGCAGTTAGGTAAGCCTTCACATCTTTTGGAAATTTTTTTTGTTTGCTTAATAATTTGTTCTAATGCTATGATCAATAATTGTTCCTGTTAACAAGAGTACCAGATGAGAAAAAAAGAAACAGAAAATAGACACATAAGTACTCTAAACTACAGTGGTCTTATGTCATCTTCTTTCAGGAAAATTTCCCAATTCCAGCTGTGAGCTATTTAAATGTCCTCTTAAATGAGAAGAGATATGGAGCTGAAGACCCCATTAGCAAGAGCATTCTTGCCTTCATCTAATAAGTTAACATCTGTGACTTATTTAAAGGCACTCTATTTTTTACACACTATTTTAGTGGCATTTACACTATTTACTTGGCTCCTTTTAGTACAATAGCTGACTTCCAAATATCATCCCAGGGCTACAATGATTTGTTAGAGAATGAAGAAGGAAGCCTCTTTAGGTAAACATTTGGGTTTTCACATTAAAAATACTTATTAAAACATCAAGTTAAACTTGTTAGCCACAGTGCATATTTTAGTGTTCCAGAAAAACGATTCACTTGATATAAAATATGAGAATATTGAAAATGTTAACAAGGTTACTTAATAATTTGAAGCTATCTGCTGACACCCTCAGAAGTATACTTTGCATGTGTGTGTGTGTGTGTGTGTGTGTGTGTGTGTGTGTGTGTGTGTGTGTGTGTGTATGTGTACATGTGTGTGTGTGAGAAAGAGATCTTGTGACTATGTATCTCTGGGACAAAAGAAACTTTACTCTCATTCTCCAGTGTCAGGTCCTCACATTATAATTCTGTCTGCAATATTTTCATCCTTCCTTTAATCACCTGCCAATTTTTCTTCTCTGTCATGCCTAACATGAAGCCTCCATCTGTTACTAAGCATCTCTATCCTTCTGTTTCTTCATATAAGTTCCTCCTTCATTTTTTTCCAATTCTAGTATCACTTTATTGAGGAAATGTTGATTTACAGGATTTTTGTTGTCACAAGAGTACATTTCCACTTTTCCTTTTTTTTTGAAGCTATTTTGTATTATATAAAGCATCAATTTCCTAATTTTTAGTACATTATCTGAGAAAATTCTAGTTCCCACAACCTCAATCCCTAATTACAGAACTGATAAAGGCAATATCTCCTCAATTCTGGAGTCACAGTTTCTTCTCTTTAAGCTTTCTGCTACTCAATTACTTCACAATCCTCAATCTTTTTTCTATAACTACTCAAAGATTCATTTAGAGCCACAATCCTATTCTATCTCAGATAGAACTGTTGAGAGATTGTAATACAATACTTAGTTTGTGAGGTGTCTTCTTCGTACTCTATTTCATATGTACTAAAATAACAGCCCTAATCATTTATCACGTTCCCAAAAAAAGATCATTTGTAAAGTCATTAATACTTGCGAGTATGAAAGTTGAATTTCAATCATGATAAAGTTCTACAACAGTAAACTACAGTACAAGGAAACATGCCACCTTGTTTCCTTGTGTGTAGGTGGTGATGACCCAACTTCTTTTCTCAAAGAGTATAAATACTGAAAAAACAACAAACAAGATTTTATGGTGCATATATTATAACTCAACATTTTTTTCAGGAATTCAGAAGAACTCCAGCTTGGAAAATAACTCACTGAAGGAAAGGTGGTTATATAGACAAAACAACAAAAAAAAGGCATGTCGGGCAGCGCCCCTGTTCCATCCTCCATTACTGACACTATGGCCTATTTACATAATCATTTTTTTGTCTGATCTATCTTCTTTCTAGCTCAACACTGCCCTACCTGAAGGGTATTATATAATCCCACCAGTTAAGCCCTAGCAACCATTGCTACAGAAGCTTTCTACCTTCCAGCTCTTTCTTTTTCTCCACCCCCTTTCGCAGCCATTTCCTTTTCCAACTTGCCACTTCAGGTTCCAAGATAAAAATGCGTTGTCTCTGATCAATAAAGATGCATTGTGTTCCTGCCCCGCCATGAATTCCTGGTCTCTCCCACGTCACTGAGGTTGGCTCTGGTTGAGTTCTCTCCAACCCAGAGAACACGTGCCCGGGAAGAAACACCCTCACACTAGCCCGGCATCTGGTGCCTGAACAGGGACCTACCCCCCAGGCTTCACACACAAGCGCCAGACATATGAAGGCGCCCCAGATAAGTATATGGCCTTGGCTCTCCGCAGCCTCATGTTTTACAAAGGCACTGGGATTCATTTTGTCCCTCTTCTTATTTTCCTGAGAACCCTCTGTCATGGTGACCTTTCTCCTTGTCAAGATTAATCCCAATCTTTTACTCTTCTTTTTGCTAAACAGGTTTTCTATCTCTGGGACATTTTGCTCTGGGCCGCACCTTGGTTCCTCTTGACCATGGTCACAGCTTTTAGGAGATATGCAGGACCCCCTCCCAAAAGGACAGAGGGCAGCTCTAATTCAGGAAACGACCCTAGTCTAAGGGACCTTGAGGTTGTGATCCAAGAGTTAAAGGAGATGGTTATTCTGCTTACCCAGCACCATACATGCTTTCTAGAGAAAGTAAACCCTGCCCCAATCGTGACACACCCTAAGCCCTCTGCATTTCGCCCAGAGACTCCCATTTTGGCAGACACATCTGCAGCTTCTCCCCTTGCTGCTAAGCCACTATCGGACACAGAATCCCTTTGCTGGCTTCATGAAGGAGCTTTTCCTACAGTGCAAGTCCACACATTCCTGGTAAACATTAGACCCAATAGACAAAGACCTAAGGCACGGTACCCCGTTTTCCTCCACAGATCTTAAAAAACTTCGCCAGGAAATTAAGGAGGATAGTATTCATGCTGCATGGACCAGATCCATTTTACAAGGCCTTCTCCAGAACCTTAATACCCCACAAGACTTGAGGGACGTAGTTTCAATGGTGCCTCCTCCAACTTCTACATGCAGTTAATAAAACCATGCAGGTTTGGGGCTCCCCCCAAATGGGTTTGCCTCTTGCTTCTGCAATTCCCATGAGAATTCCAATCATAGCTATCGATATACAGGATTATTTTTTCTCTATTCCCTTGCACCCACAAGATTGTAAACATTTTGCCTTCTCTGTTCCTTCTATTAATAATGTCAGCCCTGCTGACAGATTTGAGTGGGTGGTACTGTCCCAGGGCATGGCTGTCAAGAGGCTGTTAAATGTGCCCTTTTCCCATATATTCATAAAGGTCTTAAAGTTTTTCATAATACGGATGATGTCTTAATATGGGGGAAAATAGATACAAATCTCTCTTCCCTAAGTGATTTTCTTATCCCCGCCTTAAAGAAAAATGGCCTTAATGTAGCTCCTGAGAAGGTACAGCTAATTCCTCCAATATCTTTCTTAGGTTCAGAGATTTCTCTAATGCAGATTAGTCCCTTAAAACCTTGTGCTACTTTTCATTCTAATCTCACTCTTGCTTCTTTACAAAGTTTTCTTGGAAATTTAAATTGGCATAGGCAGTATCTTTATCTCCCCACTAGTTGCCTCCAACTGCTGTTTGATCTGTTAAAAGGAGACAAACAGTGCTCCTCAAAGCATATGTTAATCCCCAAAGCCTCCTTGGCACTGGAAAGGGTTAATCAGGATCTACAGGACATGCACCACATTAGGTTCTCCCCCTCCTCTCCCATAAATCTTTTGATCTTTAACTCCACCCCCATGGTGGTGGGGGCACTGTGGCAGAAGCATGGCATTCATATGCCAGTAGGGGGTGCTCCAAGACTTCTTACCGAGATTGATGCCTTATCGTCAATGGTTTGCCAAGGGTGAAATAGGTTAATTCAGGTCTTAGGAAGGGAACCAGATTCAATTATTCTTCCTTTTTCTCTCACAGACACAGAGTGGCTCATATGCCACCATTCTCATTTTGCCATAAGTGTAATGGGTTTTCCAGTACAATTAGATAATCATTTTCCTTCTAATAAATTGACAGCTTCTTTACTTCTTTTGTCTCTACTAGTACCTAAACTTTTCTCTCAAGATCCCATCCCCTCTGCTCCCATAATTCTTACTGATGTTGGTAAGAAGGGAGCTGCTGCCCTTATATATTATCCATATAAACAATGTCCCACGTCTCTCTTTACTGAGCTTCCCGATAACTCCCCTCAGTACAAAGAACTTTATGCTGTTCAACTAGCCTTAAAAGCTGTACCAGAACCCTTCAACCTTTTTTCTGACAGTGTGTGTACTGTTAACTTACTTCCATGACTTGCTCATTCTTATGTGAGAATTAATGACAACCCACTTTCTCCTCTCTTAATTCAAATTGCCTCTATGCTCTGTTCTCGAACTCAACCACTGTATGTTCATCACCTTCGTTCCCACAGCACTCTTCCTGGCCCCCTGTCTGAAGGGAATGCTGTAGCTGACTGCCTCACCTCTACAAGAATTCTCCTAGCCTCTGTCTCTAGTCCTACTGAAATTCATTCCTTAACCCATGTTAATCTTAAAGGCCTTCGAGCTCAATTTCCTGAGAGTCCTCTAGCACAGTTGAAATTTATTCTTGCTACATGCTCCTCCTGTGCAGCTCTAAGCAAGACATCTGCTGTTAAAACTCTTGGGGTTAACCCCAAGGCTTGAAAGACAATGCTCTTTGGCAAATTGATGTCACCAACTTACCCAACTTTGGCAAACAAAAATATGTGTTTGTCTCAATTGATAACTTCTCTAAGTTTATGTGGGCTACAGCTCAGACTGGAGAAAGCTCAAAAAAGCTTATAATCCATATGCTCTCCTGTTTTGTTGTAATGGGCATACCTCTTCAACTTAAAACTGACAGTGGGTCTGCTTTTACCAGCAAACAATTTTAAGATTTGTGTTCCCCCTGGAACATTACTCATACTACAGACATTCTGTATAATCCACAGGGACAAGGCACTGTTGAGAGGCCCCATCAAACCCTTAAGGCTCAAATAAATAAAGAAAAAGGGGGAATATACCCCCCAATATCCAGCTGGCAAAAGCCTTAATTACATTAAATCTCTTTTATATTTACAAAAACTTGAACCAATCTCCCATTATTCTTCATTGGAAAACACCATCCACCCTCCCAGCTATTTAGGTCAAATGGAAAGACCTACTCGATAAAATTTGGAATGGGCCTGACCCCCTGTTGACCATGGGGAGGGTTTTTGCATGTGTGTTTCACGCAGAATTACTCAAAATCTGTCTGGCTTCTAGCCCACCATGTCCAGCAATACCCACATGATGGCACTGCTATCCCTGAGGAACAAGAAACATTGCAAGAGGACTGGTTACAGGATGCACCCCAGGACCCATAATACGACATGGAGGTATCTGAAAAATGTGGTTCACAGAGCCCTCTCTTCCCCCCTTTTCTCTTAATATCTTACACTATGACCATCCATTTGTGTTTTGTGAGTGAGTAAGTCGAATGGCTGATTTTTGTATGACCCATTTTGCTCAGAGTACTCTGAAACTTATTTGACTTTATATGAAAATGCTGGACGCAGCCATGGTTTCTGGAGATGTCCAGAAACAGTCCAAAATTTTTTTTCCTCTTTTGATTTTTTTTTTTAAGTCTTGGTATAAATGTGAAACAATTAGTCTTGTAAACTGTGTGAGTAAAGATGGTTCAAATAAGACAGTACAGATCTAAATTAGTGTTTGAAATGATATGTCTTCGTAACAAAAGTTTTCCCTCCTGTGTGTTATAGACTACATTTTTGTGTATTTTAAATTTGGGAAGCATTAACTTTAAGGTAAAAAGTGGAACTTTGAAGCTAAATTCTTACCAGGCAGAGTTAAATGAAGTTTTCAACATGATTCTCATAAAGGAATCCCCGGAAATCTATTTGGACCCCTGTCCTCTGACATCGCCCACAAGATGGCACAACTACAGAACTCCCCCTGAAACCAATGATGTGACCTGGCATGATCTGAAGAAACTGATTCACAGACTCCAAAGGATAGAACTTTCCTACTGCCTTTCTCTCACCCATCGCTGTTTGCTCTTCTTGCTTCTGCTTCACGTGTCACTTTTTGGCGATTCCAGCTCACTCTCTACAGAGAAGCAAAGTTCCAGTGGCTGTCCTCCCCCATTGAGATAAATGTGCGACATTTCTTCCCCTGGTCATTGGCATTGAACTGACACTTCTATCGGACTTGCTGGTACACCTTTGGACACTCCCTTTATACTGCTGGACTTCTCGAGGACTGACTGTAGCAGTCCATGGACTTTGCATCCAGCTGTCTCAGGACTTTGCAATGCCAGATAACCCCTCTCGCCCCTAGGCCTATCAGGCCCCCACTCCTCTGCCTATCAGGCAGTGCCCCCTTCCACCCATCAAGCAGCCCCTCTCCACCTAGCAGGCCTCTCTTCAGTCTCATGCTGTCTCTTAGATATCACTCCCTGTCTTATTCCAGTTCTTTTAAAAATGCCTGCATAAAATAGGTTTCTGTTCACCTCTACACTGCTATTCCTCTGACAGAAATGGAGTCTTTCACAGACATTCACCCATTTAAATATGGCCATTAGAAAGAGGGAGATGGGGCTGGGTGGTGGTGCACCTGGTTAAGCACACATGTTGCAATCTGCAAGGACCTGGGTTTGAACCCCTGGTCCCCACATGCATGGGGAAAGCTTTGTGAGTGGTGAAGCAGGGGTGCAGGTGTCTCTCTGTCTCTCTCTCTCTATCACCCCCTTCCATCTCAATTTCTGGCTGTCTCTATCCAATAAATAAATAAAGATTTAAAAAATTTAAAAAAAGAAAGAGGTAGATGTTGGGAAATTTTGAGGATGTGGTTGAGCTTGGCAGGGCTCTATCCTGACGGGTGCATCTATCCTGTTAGTCTCTCTCTTTCTCTACCAAGATGTTGAGCAAGGAGGCACTGTAGTAATCCCAAAGGTATGCCTTGTCCTATCAGACTCCCTGCCTCACAAAGCACCCCCCATTCCTGATACTATGGCCATTAGATAAAAAGAAAGGGGGAGATGTCAGGCACCCCCCCTCCATCCTCCATTACTGACACTATGGCCTATTTACATAATCATTGTTTTGCCTGATCTATCTTCTTTCTAACTCGAGACCTCCCTGCCTAGGGTATTAATTAAAACCCTAGTGACGTTGCTAAGGAAGCTTTCTACCTTCCCCATTCTTTCCTTTTCTCCATCCCCTTTCCCAGCCATTTCCTTTTCCAACTTGCCACTTCTGGTTCCAAGATATAAAACCATTGTCTCTAATCAGTAAAGGTGCACTGTGTTTCTGCTCCGCCACGAGTTCCTGGACTTTCCACCACGTCATTGAGGTTGGCTCTGGTCGAGTTCTCTCCCACCCAGAGAGCATGTGCCTGAGAAGAAACACCCTCACACTAGCCCAGAAAAGGCAGTGAGTATAGATTTGTTTATGTAAACTAGGTTTTTGGTCAGTGTAATTTGATTGGTGGACATAAGTTTTTTCCTTTAATGAGCAAATGGTGGCTCTGGGGATTGAACTTATGGCTTCTGGGTATGTAGGCATATAAGATGGTGTCCTAATAGGCTGAGTTATCTCCTGCAATTGTGGCAAAATTTCAAATGCTTAATAATGTTTCTTAGAGGTAAATTTAAGTAGTTTCAAAGTCATACATAATTAGCAAGAACTACATAGTATATTCATATTCTGACATAGGAATGACTTACAAATGCCTGCAGATATTTAACTATTTTCCTTTTTAGAATCACACTGGTACTGCAGATTTCTTCGGCTTTGAAATTGCTTTATTACACTTACAAGAAACATTTCAGTACCTATTGGAAATCAAAAAGCTCCAACTTTGTTATCAACTATCATTTAGACTAAAAGTAACTCACTTTCCCCCTTGTTTACAACAGACAACAGTTGGTTTATAATATTGTAACTTTACTTTAGAATCCATTCCAGAAAATTCTCTGTCTGAAAACATAACCTTAACACAATAAATTAATTTTCTTATGTTACTGACACATCCATCATCACATACATGTAGAGTATAAAATGCTAGTGGAAAAGAAGAATTTCAGATAAATTAGAATGGGTCATCCAAACACTAAAAAAATAAGAATAGGCGCATGTGGCACAAAACACATGGACTGGTGTAAGTACCCTGGTTCCAACACCAGCTCCCCATCTGCAAAGGAGTCACTTCACAAGCAGTGAAGCAGTCTGCAGGTGTTTTTCTCTCCCCCTTTCTGTCTCCCCTCCTTCTTCAATTTCTCTCTGCTCTATCCAGCATCAAGGACAGCAACAACAACAACAATAATAATAACCACAACAATGATAAAACAACAAGGGCAACCAAAGGGGAAAAAATGACCTCCAGGAGCAGTGGATTCGTGGTGTAGGCACAGAGCCCTAGCAATAATCCTGGAGGCAAAAAAAAAAAAAAAAAAAAAAAAGAATAGGGATTTTATGGGTTTACACTAAAGATTGTCCAATTTCCAGTTAATTTAGACATTACATATTTAGGCCATCACAGAAAAAGGTATTCCTAGGATGAAAAAAGTCAAGTTCAAAGGAAGATTTTATTTATTTTAAATACTAAAATCTGTTTTGTTTAAACAACAAAAAGATAAAATGAACAGCACAATACTCTAAGGAGCCAGAATCCTGTGAGATAACATTTCTTTTAATGATGATATTGCATAGAGCATTTCAATGCCCATTAGTGTCAAAGAGATTAAAAGAAAAATAGAATACAATAGGATACAAAAGTGCATCAGAAGTAAAAAAAACAAAAACAAAAACCTTTTATCTGACAGAATAGCATCATAAAAAAGTTAAAACCTATGCCTCTATCCTCTCTGAATCACATGAAATCTTCAAGATGAGAGTAATGATCATCTCAGAAACCTCTACAAAAGGAAGATTGTGGCATTAATTTACCAATCAATGAGCCATTTCAGTTGATCCTCCAAGCAATTGAGAAGAACTAGACATCATTATTAAACAAAAAGCACCATTCTAAATGCCAAACATATATCATAATTTTAAGTAATAATACCTTACATTTGTGTGTCACTTCAGAGTTTATGAAGCACTCTTATGTACATTACCTCATCTATCAATCTCTAAAAGAAGAAGAAAGATTCAAGGCAAGGCAAGGGATTAATATTAGTGTAGTGCTGGATAAATGAGGGTGAGTTTCTGGAATAATAGAAGCCCTTAACAAATCTTCATCAGAAGCTGATGAATTGCCCATCTCAGCTTCATTATCTTGATCATGGGCACTTATGAGAGAAATGAAAAATTGATGAATACCATAATAATCAAAGAGAATAAATGTTTCTCTGTTAAAGTGAATGCATAATCTTTCCAGGAATAAAATAACAATATTCATTCATTATTAAGTTCTGATAATGCTGATGCCAAATCTCATTTTAACAATGAAGGGAATTAGCAAAATAGGAAAATACTATTTGAATTTGGTACAGTTAAACTATATGTACAAATATGGTAAACCCTCCCCCCCCCGGTTCCCATGATTTAGTAGCTTCTTTTTTACAATTGAAGGATATTTTTGGAATCCATTCATAACAGAGTGAAGTTTTATTTTTATTAAATTGATAGGCTGATTATCTCCTAAAACCAAGGTTCAGCAAATAACTAAGCAAATGTCTAAAATGTCTAATTACAGGGGAAGTTAATGGCATATTGTAACAAATGAACTTTTCTAAAGTGATAAATTCTCATAAAAAACACTACTGTGTTCTCTTTACCTCTATACCTCTTACTCATAACCTAAGGACACTTGACTCATTAAATAGTTGTCTACTTTCTCTAGCTAATCCTATCAATTATTTCCACTATACTGATGAAAATTAGAATTGAAAAATGATGACATTATGTTATTAGCTACTTTCAAATATGCATTACTAATATACTTGTGATATAATATTTTCTCCCTTTCATTTGTTAGCTTTTAGGCTAAGATCAAGTGAAGATATGATATTTTTTACTATATCCGATAATTGACTTTCTAAAACCAGAAATAAATAAGCAAAACAAAAGAACAAATCAAAGGCAACAATCACAAAATCATTTAGTTCTTCCCATACTTAAAAAATTATTATATTGATTTATATATTGGATAGAGATAGCCAGAAATTGATAAGAGGAGGGGAGACAGAGAGACATCGCAGCACCAATTCACCACTTGCAAAGCTTTTCTCCTGCAGGTGGGGACCGGGGGCTCAAACCTCGGTCCCTGTGCACTGTAACATGTGCACTCAACAAGGTATGCCACTGCCCAGCACCTTCCCCATATTTTTTTCTATGACTACTATATCTATTTTTCATATGTGCTTACATAGTCTATGTCTTTAATTGGGTGCTGCTGTAACTCAGATAAGATGGGTTTTACTTTTCCATTTGAGTTTTGAGTCTGTCCCCCCACTGTGTTGGAGAAAGTTTCAGTGTTGTTTTTTTTCTCTCTCTCAAAATATAATAAATGCATACACAACTAAATAAACATTTAAAAGGCGCAGCTTTTTTCTATATATACCAAGAGGCAGATAGCTGGGTGAGAAAGAAATGTTCAGAAATTAAACTCAATATCAATTTTTACTTGTTTAGAACAACTGTGTGTTTGGGTGGTGGGACATCCAGAAGTGCAGTGTGATTTGGTCATAGATTTGTTGAGAATTGGAGGGTAGTTAAGATACCTGAGAACAGGAGTAGAGTTTGTGAATGAAAGATCATGGAAGGAGTCACCACATTTTTCACTGGGTGCTAGTGTAAGGCACCATGATTCCAGTGGACTAACCTGGCATTACATTACTTTGAACACTGTTGAATCATAGCAGAGTAGGACAAGGGTTTCCACTGCTCAAAGGTCAGTGGCCATAGTCCTTCTCTGATTTATGTGAATCCAAGGACACCTATGAAGGAGTCTGGCCAAAGGGAATGTCTATGAGTTACTGGTTAAAAAGAAAAAAATCAATTACTTATAAATTAGCTGAATATTTACTCCAAACTGGATGAAATAGAATGCCACTCACTAGGTGAGTATAAATACATAGGTACACATTAGTAAGATATAGATATTTAAAATATCAATTTCTTCAAAGTCTTCCAATATCTTTGGTCTTTTAAGGGATTTTGAAGTAAGCATTTTTATAGGCATTGAAAATGTCTAGTTGTCTCTTGAAATAAATAATTTATGGCATTAAAGATACAGTTCAGTTTGAGAAAGTCTAATTGCCTCAGACAAAATTTTACTGCCTAAATTTTCTTCCTTCCTTCCTTCCCTCCCTCCCTGCTTGATTTCTTTTTCTTCCTCCCTTCCTTCCTTCCTTCCTTCCTTCCTTCCTTCCTTCCTTCCTTCCTTCCTTCCTTTTGTCTTTCTTTCTTTCTTCCTTCTGTCCTTCCTTTCTTCCTTTCTTTTTTTTCCTTTCTTTCTTTCTTTCTTTCTTTCTTTCCTTTCTTTCTTTCTTCCTTCCTTTCTTTCTTTTTTCCTTTCTTTCTTTCTTTCTTCCTTTCTTTTTTCCTTTCTTCCTTCCTTCCTTCCTTCTTTCCTTCCTTCCTTTCTTTCTTCTTCCTTCCTTGCTTCCTCTTTCTCTCTCTCTTTCTTTCTTTCTTTCTTTCTTTCTTTCTTTCTTTCTTTCTTTCTTTCTTTCTTTCTTTCTTTCTTTCCTTTCAAAAGCTTTTCTTCAAGGGGCCTGACAGCGGTTCACTTGGCTAAGCACACACACTACAGTGTGCAAGCCCCTGGTCCCCACCTGCAGGAGGAAAACTTCATGAGTGCTGAAGCAGGGCTACAGGTGTCTCTCTGTCTCTTTCCCTTTCTCTTTCTCCCCTTCTCCTCTCTCTATAATAAATTCAATCAATCAATAAAATAATAAATACAATAATAATAAAATCAATAACTACAAATACTTAAATAAAATGTTTTTGTCATCACTAGGTTCTTAAAGTTGAAGCTAAATTTCAGATAGAGACAAGAGAGAGAAAGAAACCACAGTATTGCAGTTTCTTAGAAAGTTTGCATTTTTCATAAAAAACAGAATTTCAATTCATCCCATTACCTCAAACATAGAGTTTTCTATTATAGTGTCTGAGAGTATTTTATTTTATTTTGTTTAAGTTATTTTACACTTGGAAATACATATTTACCTTACTTAGTTCAGGATATTTTCCATTCTTAGTCAATTTTATCAGCAACAAATGTAATAAATGTTTTCTATCTTTAATCTGAAACAGTAGGGAAATAGAACATACTAAATGAAATATAATATTTAGAAAGAATATTACCAAAATGATTTTGTTGTATATTTTTTATCTAAGGATTTTAAAAATATATTTTAGACATTTATTTTAATAAGGGGATGGAGAGGTAGACCAGAGCACTGCTCAGCTCTGGCTTATGCTGGTTCTGATGATTGAATCTGAGACTTTGGAACCCAGTAATCATTATCCTGTCTCTTCAGCCTGAAATGACTGTTAGTTGTCACTTTGATTTTCCCCCTACTTTTTAAATTCAAGAAAATAAAGTTACAAATGAAATTTATCTTTCCCCTTGGGAAAACTGCTAAGTAAAAAAAATGTAAGTAATATGATAAATGTATTCACAAAATGGAATATCACTAGCTATTTCACTGCTCATATTTGCTAAGTTAAAATGCACGAATGATCCAATTTTGTAAATACCTGTTTATGTCTTTTTAGGAAAAAAAGTTTCATTTGACTACATTTAAAAATATTAAACTTTACTTTGATTTATGAGTTTTTCATATTTTCTTTAATTGAACTAGGTCTGTATAGAAACAAAACAGTTTGAATTAACAAATAGGGTATAGCATCTTCTGAAAAAAAGAGAAAGACAATTTATTTCACAAAAAGTAAACATACATTTGATCTTAGTACTAATAAGAAAGTAAATTTAGGATCCAAGAAAAACCTTGGTTTGTTTATTTACTTATTTAGTTATTTATTTACTTATTTCAAGTCTATCTTTTTTACTCTAGTTATTTTTGTATAAAGTTTGTAGTTGGTCACAAATTGGCAATGTACACTTGACTGCATGGCATTCAGTTTTGCTCAGTAAGGATTCAAGTAACTATTCAATACTGGCTGAATTTAAAGGTCAGCTCAAAATAAGATGACACCAACAGAAACACATAACAACATTCTGTATAAAAGAATTCCAATAACTAGACTGACCCCCAAAAAGAGGACCCTTTTAACATTTAGGGGAAGTTTATAGGTGAGGAGAGCAGAGCTCCTATTGGGATTTCTTTCATTTATCTGCCAACCTCCAACTCTCACCACCCACTCCCTTTACTCCCATACCCCCAGCCCCACAACCTCTTTCATAAAGGACCTCACAGAAGGGAAAGAGCAGAGCTGCAAATTCAGGTAGGCAAGACTATTCAGAAGCAAAACCTTGAGAGTTTCAATAGCTCATGATTTTTTTTCCTTCCTTCCTTCCTTCCTTCCTTCCTTCCTTCCTTCCTTCCTTCCTTCCTTCCTTCTTTCCTTCCATTCTTCTTCCTTTCTTTCTTTCTTTCTTTCTTTCTTTCTTTCTTTCTTTCTTTCTTTCTTTCTTTCTTTCTTTCTTTCTTTCTTTCTTTCTTTCTTTCTTTCTTTCTTTCTCAAAAGTTTCCCCTAAAGATTAGGAGGAGTGTCAAAGAAGTGACCCGTGAAGTAATTAGAAGAAGAATTCCCCCATGCCCACCCTTTCTTCCCTGCACTGGGTCAGATGAAAGGCGTCTGTTTACATCCTGATCCGTCTAATTTCTGTAACGAGGACCATCCCAAACTCATCTCCCAGCAGCTGCTCCAATTGAAACTCCAGAGATGGCCCCAGGCACCCTGGCACCTCCTGAGAGCTGACTGACCTGAATGGATTAGCTCTCCTTAGCACAGGTGGCAATTTAACAGGAGAACAAACTTTTACATTAGTAGAGCCTGCTGAAAATGACTTCAAAGACCCCGGTCCAAAGCAAAGCTCGGGAAGATGGGGCTTTCTCAAGTGACATCGATTGCTCCCATACTTTCCCAAGGAAGATGATTACTGCCGACCAGTCAATGACAGATAGCAAAGATTAATATACAATAAATAAATAATGAATTAATAAATAAAATGAAATAGCATTTTTTTCCTTTAGGAGCTGTGAAAACTGTAGTTTTTTTTTTTTTTTTTTGTCTCAAGGGTTATTGCTGGGGCTCAGTGCCCGTACTATGAATCCACTACTCCTGGAAGCCATTTTTCCTATTGTTATTGATATTGTTGGTACTGATGTTGTTGTTGTTGTTGTTGTTGTTGGATAAGACAGAGAGAAATAGAGAGAGGAGGGAAAGACAGAGAGGGGGAGAGCAGACCTGCTTTACCGCCTATGAAGCAACTCCCTACAGGGAGGGGAGCCAGGGGCTCAAACTGTGTTACTTACACCAGTCCTTGTGCTTTGTGCCATGTGCGCTTAACCAGCTGCGGTACCACCTGGCCCCCAACTGTATGTTTTCATTACTAAATGCAACACTAAGGAATGGTATTTACATAAAGATCAAGTTATATTTCAAGTAAAATATTGCCAGGATTTTTCCCTGCGAAAGTTTGTACAAACCGCAAAAGTAGTATCAAGGGTTAATTTATGCTTTTTTATTAGGTAACATTTTCAGTTTATTTAAATATATATATAATCTTTAAAAATAGCTTATAAGTTGATAATTTCGCATTATCCTAATGTTCTTATTAAATTTTTTATGTAAAAAAATAGTAAACAAGGCATAGCACACGCATTAAAAGAATTTAGGAAGCTGATGGGTCATAAAGTTAGACAAAGACGAAGTCAGTTGAAAGAAAGTCTCTCAAATAAAAAGAAATCAGAAAAGTAGCTCTAAAAGATGCTAAATTTGAGGGGTGGGCGGTAGCATAGTGGGTTAAATGCACATGGCGCAAAGTGCAAGGACTGGCGGAAAGATCTGGGTTCGAGGCCCGGGCTCCCCACTTGCAGGCTTCACAAGCGGTGAAGCAGGTCTGAAGGTGTCTTTTTCTCCCCCTCTCTGTCTTCCCCTCCTCTCTCCATTTCTCTATGTCCTATCCAACAACAACAACAGCAAAAACAATAACAATAATAACGACAACAACGATAATAGGGGCAATGAAAGGGGAAAAATGACCTCCAGGAGCAGCGGATTCGTGATGCAGGCATTAAGCCCCAGCAGTAACCCAGGAAGCCAAAAAAAAAAAAAAAAGCTAACTTCAGGAATGACTCATATGAATTTATTCTGATAGATCAAGACCAAAATATAACTGCTATTAGAAAGTTAATAGGACCAGCGAGACAACTCACCTGGGATGGCCCCTCTTTGCTATGAATGCAATACACCTGCAAGCCCAGCTGCAGGTACTTCAGTTTTTAGATGTCTTCCCTTTTCTCTGTCTCTTTTTCTACCTGAATGAAGTCACAAAAGACTGGTAAAGCTTGAGAAATTATAAAAAGAATATGATTTTAAAGGAACTCACATTCTATATCCTGACTGATAACTGGAGTAAATGCATGATATAGCAATAAATGATGAGTTATCAGAATATTCCCTTATTATTGTAAATGTCATATCTCATGTAATCAGCTAAACGTTCAAGAGATATCAAGCTTGGGACTATGGACATAGCCTAATGGTGTATGCAAATGATTTTCATGCCTGTAGCCCGGAGGGCCCAGATTTAGTCTCTAATACCACCACAAGCCAGATCTCTACTCTGATTCTCTCTCTCTCAAATAAATAAATAATATATTTAAAATCTTAATAAAAGGGACTTAAAAATTGATGTCACTAACCTCCCCTGCTCCCACCTCACCCTTGACCCCTACACACAAAAGGTTTCACTATGATGGGTCATTTTTTCTTTTTACAGAGATAGAGAGAAGAGAGAGAGATAAAGAGGGAAAGACACTGAATTACTCAAGTGTTTTCCAGTGTGACTGGAGCCAGGTTTGAACATGGGTCATGTGCTTGACAAATCAGGCACTCTCCTAATGAGCTCTCTTGTGGACCCTGTTGTCTCATTCCTCAAACTGTTAAAAAAATAATGGAAAGGAAGAGAATATATATAACATGCATAGGTGAACAGTAGGGAAAACGTCACATATGCTCTGCGTTTTTCTAGTTTAATATCATGCTTACTGTCACTAACTATGTGCAACTACTGGAAAAAATTATTTTTTGCAGTGGAGCAGTTGTGGGAAAGAAAACAACACCAGGAATGAAGGCTGGTTGCATAAGGACAAATGGAGACTTCAAAATGTCTCATAACTCATGCTCATTCCAATTTTGTTTTCTTTAGTATGCAGGGTAGAACACTGAAATAAAAGTGTTCAATGTCTAATAAGATGTTTGGAGTCATGATTTTACTTTTTAAAAAATGCAAATTTCATCCAAACTTCTCAAATAGGACATTTCCTATTCCTACCAAGATATTATCTGATAACATTTTATATTGTCACATTTACTAGTTCATTTCTTTCATGAGGGGAAAGAGACCACAACACTGTTTTGACAAATGTAATGCCAGAGATGGAACCCAGAGCCTTTTATGTGCAAATTTTGTAACCTACTTGCTAAGTTACCACTCCAATCACAAACATGAACACTTGATAGGAGTTAAATTTGTGGTTTATGTTATATTTAACAAAACACCTTAAGGGTTTATAGATTATCTGAGTAGGTAGTCTGGTCTGCAAAAGCAACCTCTGGGCAGATCCTCTTCTCTGGATTCACCTCATTTTCCTTTTAGGAAATATGTTTCAGTTATAGACAAAACATTTTTTTCTTGGCACAGTCCAACATGAATCTTGGAATACTGCTTGGTGCTTTAATCTCCCATGAATGTGGGTGTTGATAGAAGAGTGTACTTCAATATCAGGAGGTCTGGATGCCCAAGAATCTGGGTTGATTACGTTAACGTACTGTGGAGTTGATTTAGCATATGAAGTTGAAGAGATGGTAGATTTTATTTATAAAGTCAATGTGTAACATTGTCTCCTAAAATGCATTATATTTCATAATGACTATTTTGTCAAATTCTACAGTATTATACCTTTGCATCATAGTGTGTTAAAGTTAGGTTCACAGTGAGCTCAGTGATGGTGCAATGGAATAGATCAACCACTTTAAATAAAATTATCTTCCTTTACAGAAGAAGGAATACAAACCCTTGAAATTGGTGTTCACTACAAGTCACTCAACTTAGTAACACACTGTAAAAAGGACATCAGAATTCTGAACTTCCTAGTCAGTGTTCCAAACTTCTGGTGTAGTTGTTTAAGAGGAGTTTGTTGGGAAATGGCAACTAAGAATGTGCTTTGACCTTTGATTTCATTGTTTGCCGGGATAGCCTGAGGGTACTTCTTCCTGAGCTAGTACTCTCTGGGTTGGAGAGAACTCAACTGGAGCCGATCTAGGCTGCTGCGTGGGAGAGGGATCAGGAACTTGTGCCGCACTAACTTCGCAAGAGATACACTCTGGAACTCTCGGAGCCGAAAATCAATTTCCAAGTGTCTTTAATCAGAAGAGCAGCTGTTTTTATACTCTCTAAGTAGGGTGGAAACAGGATGTGATATAGAGAGGGTGGAGAGAAAGTGACTGGTGAAAATCAGAGTGTGACAAGGAGGGGGCGGAGCAGGTGAGAATCCTATCACTGAACCACCAATGCCCTGGAGGGAGTGCTTTATGTAAATGTAAAAGTGATTTATGTAAATAGACCAAAGCTTTGAATGGGATTAAATCTATCCCTATATAGGCATATGGTTAAGCAGAAGCCAGGGGGAGCTGGCATACTATCCAACAATTGTTGACTTGGAAAAGTAAAATAGAAAAGAGACAGTGGACTATGCCTGGTTATGCATTTAGTATTTCTGGTAACATAATGGACACAGAATATAAGTGAATCACCTCTTGATCACTTGCTTCTTCTGTTTCTCTCCTCCACACCCTCTTTGAGAAACACTATCCATTCCCCACCACCCCAAATGACCCTCACATAATATCTGAAGATTTGCTGGCACCTTAATTCTTTCACAGTATGACTTATAGCCTTCTTTGGGTTATTTTTTAGAAATTTGTCTACAACTCTATCAGGCAGGTCTTTTCAGGTAATGAGTGTTCTAGAAGGGTATTTATTTGTTTCACCTGGAGCATATGTGCTTTTAATGCAGGTTCTGTGCTATGGAAGTGTCATAGTTAAGTCTCTACTGTGATACTTAATCTTGCTACTTTCAGCAAGTGGCTCAAAACAACTAAACTGTATTCATTCCTGCCTCATGGGGTTATCATAAAGATGAATAGAGGGGCTTGAAGAAATCATGTTAAGTGCAATAAGTCAGAAAACGAAGGATGAATATGGGATGATCTCACTCTCAGGCAGAAGTTGAAAACAAGATCAGAAGAGAAAACACAAGTAGAACCTCAACTGGAATTGGCGTACTGCACCAAAGTAAAAGATCTGGGGTGGGGGTAGAATACAGGTCCAAAGAGGATGACAGAGGACCTAGTGGGGGTTGTACTGTTATGTGGAAAACTGAGAAATGTTATGCATGTACAAACTATTGTATTTACTGTCTAATGTAAAACATTAATGCCCAATAAAGAAATTAAAAAATGATGAATGGAGGTAATAATACATATTGATCGGGTTTCTTCTTTCTACTGTTAACACCATATATATATATATACTCTTTAATTTTAATTTCTCCATATTTCTACACCCCCCAATAGAGACATCTTATTCATTTTTGTACGCAGTCCTAGATGGTGTTCAATTCATTTTGCAATCATTAATGCACATCCATCTGTATTTCTACCATGACCTTATTAGATGGTTTCTTGAGTCAATAAAAATTTTCGTTCATGTATTTTGCCATATGTTTTAATTTATGTGAGACACACATGGTCCAGATGGGCAAACACTAGGATGTAGAAAGAAGCTTCAGAGAAGAAAGTTAGAGTTGAGAGGTTTAAGAAATAAACAAAGAAAAAAGAAAATCCCTGAGAAATGCACTCACTGGGGGCACAGGAGTGAGTCATAACTCTAGAGATAATAGAAAGAGGACTAGGATTGTTGTGATAATGTAGAGGTCTCATTCCTTTAGTCTAAGCATTTAATGCTTCGTTTTTTAAACTGAATTCTGACACTGGACTTAAGTTGCTAAAGTATTTTTTAAAATAATCCTTTTTTTTTTCTTTAATTTTAAGTGACCTACAACATTAGACCGAATAGATCAGAATCATGTGGTCCTGTGAGTGTCTAAGATATAGTGATTAGTATATAGCCTTAAATGACATAATAAAAGATTTCCCAGCTTCTTCCCATAAGAAGACCCCTAGTGTCATTTGCCCTATTCCTAACTTTGGGTGCCTATTTGTTGAACAATTTGCTTTATATCATACCACCTTAAAGCCAGTAAGTTACAGATGCTACTCTGATGCCATTCTGACTACTATGGACAGATAATCTTACCATTGTATACCAGAACCATACCTGTTCGTAGTTCTACCCTACCAAGGAAAGATAGAAACAGACTGGGGGTGTGGATTGACATGTCAACATCCATGTTCAGTGGAGAAGCAATTTTAGAAGCCAGACTTCCCACTTTCTGTACTCCCAAAAGAATTTTAGTCCATACTCCCAGAGAAGGATAAAGAATAGGAAAGCTTTTAACAGAGGGAGCTAGAACACAGAACTCTGATGTTGGCAACTATGTGGAATTGCACCCCTTGTTAATCATTATTAAATCACTAATAAAAAATAAAAAACAAGTAAATGCAGTAAAACGTAAGGTTAACTTAGACCCCACTAAAATCCTAGCTGTATTTCCTCCCTAATTTGATGCCAGAACCCATAAACCTAGTCTTGGTCTGAATACAACAAATGACACTCAACACTTTAACACCTGGGAGAAAGTCTAAACTCTTCAGATGAAGGAATTAAAAAAGCTAAAAAAGAACAAGAGACTGGCTCACTTTATGATTGTCCTTTTGGTCAATACTAGGCTACCCCATTGCCTGGGGCCCTCTGAAGGGAATCCTTGGGTTTCCTCATAGACAATATCAGCCTAGACCTCTAATAGATCCCTCTTTTCACCATTACTGGTCATTTCCACCAGGAACATCATAATAAGCCCTCTTGTAGGTCTCTTCAGGACTTTTCTCTCACTATAATTAGCAGTCGTAGGGACTCTCCCACTTTCCAAAGGGAGGCTGGGTCATCCTACTTTACCCCTAAAGGAAGACTGGTCCTGAAATGAGTGAAGCCTAGAATGTTCCCAGATGTGACAATGGATTACAAGCTCAGACTGACAAGGACTTGGAGGTTACACAGGCTCCTATGCTAAATATGAATATATATATATATATATATATATATATATATATATATATATGGATAGATGTGCTAGAAAATTTATATATTTTACATATAAAATATTATAATCTTGTTAATCATTATTAAATCGCTAATAAAAAGTTTAAAAAAACCAAATAAATGCAGTAAGATGTAAGGCTAATTTATACCCCACTAAAATCCTAGGTGTATTTCCTCCCTAACTTGATTGTAATTGTAATTATAATTTATATATTTTCTTCAAGTTTGGGAACTACTCTATGGACCAATCCAGCTGTCTAGTGCTATTCTCAACTGTGCACCATCTTCCGAGACAATATTTTTAGTCCGCATATATGCTGGCAACCAAGGTCAAGCAAAAATTACTAAGTTCTGGTCCTCTAGGAACATACCTAAAATAGGCTTCCTAGCTTCTTTCCACCTATCTGCTCTACCTTCTGGTTCCTATTTATTAAACATGTTACCCTGCCTCATAACTTACTGTCTTTCAGCCACCAAGTTGCTGATGCTACTATGATTCCATCCTGACTTCCCTGGGCAGATAGTTAATTTATAAAATTTACCCCTTGTAGGAGAGGACAGGTGTTTGGACCATGAACATGGTACACATGCTAACGTGAGGTTAGCTGAGTGAGCCACTGTCCATCCCCTGAACTGGAAATTTTACTGGGCTTCCATTGCTTTGAATTAATCAAGTTTTTTAAAATATTTATTTCCTTTTGTTGCCCTTGTTGCTTTTGATGTCATTGTTGTTGGATAGGACAGAGATAAATGAATAGAGATGGGGAAGACAGAGAGGTGGAGAGAAAGACACCTGCAGACCTGTTTCACCACTTGTGAAGCGAATCCCCTTGAGGTGGGGAGCTCGAGGGCTCGAACCAGGAGCCTTACGCAAGTCCTTGCGCTTTGCGCCACCTGCACTTAACCCACTATGCTACTGCCCTATTCCCGCTTAATCAAGTTTTTTAACCTTTATTTATTTGATAGAGACAGCCAGAAATCGAGATGGAAGGGGATGATAGAGAGGAAAAGAGACACAGAAATATAGCACGGTTTCACTACTGGCAAAGCTTTCCCTTTGCAGGTGGGGACAAGGGACTCAAACCCAGGTCCTTGCACATTGTAACATGTGCGTTCAACCAAGTATGCCACCATCCTGCCCCAACTGCTTTAAAGTACAACTGATTTGTCTAGATCTCATTCACTCATTTTTACTTATTCATTCCATGTCAGGTTGGGAGAATTTGGATGATAGTGCTAAATTTAAACTCCTTTTAACTTCAAATTTTGCTGAAATCTGGGAGTGCCAAAGGAGAACATGAAACTTCTGAAGTTTGGTTACATGACATAAAAATGAAATCAGAATGCCTGGGTATTTATACTCACATATTACTTTATATAAAAATGTCTTCACTGAGAGTCCTGCTGTAGTGCAGCGGGTTAAGTGCAGATGATGTAAAACCCAAGGACCAGCATAAGGATGCCAGTTCATGCCTCCATCTCCCCACCTGCATTGGAGTCACTTCACAAGTGGTGAAGCATGTCTGTAGGTGTCTATCTTTGTCTCCCACTCTGTCTTCCCCTTTTCTCTCCATTTCTCTCTGTCCTATCCAACAATGACATCAATAACAACAACATCAATAACAACAACAATAATAACTACAGCAATTTAAAAAAGCAAGGGCAACAAAAGGAAATAAATAAATAAATATAAAAATGTAAAAAACAGTCTAACTACAATAAGACTTTAAACCAATTGGAACAAGATAATTAAACAGATATATAGCATTTAAAATGGTTGTTCAGTTTCCAAGATGTGTAACTTTTGTTCCTCATACCATGGTGATCTGAAAAGTTACTTATAATTTCTTTCTTTTTTAATTGGGAGATTAATGGTTTACAGTAAATACAGTTATTGGTACATGTGTAAAATTTATCAGTTTTCTGCAAAAATATTCTCACCCCCAGCATAAGTCCTTCCACTATCATGCACTAGGACACAAAAGCCCCCCTCCCTCTCAGAGTCCTTTACTTTGGTGCAATACACCAAAATATTCATCAAAGAAATCCAAAAGGCCAACAGACATATGAAAAAATGCTCCAAGTTATTTACTGATTGTTAGAAGAATGCAAAGACAACAATGAAATACTACTTCATTCTTCTGAGAATGTCATACATCAGAAAGGACAGCAACAACAAATGCTGGAAGGGTTGTGGGGGCAAAGGAACCCTCCTGCACTGCTGCTGGAAATGTTTATGATTTCAATCTTTACATATCTGTTAAAACTATTTATGTAAAGGTGGAGGAGATAGTATAATGAGTATGCAAAAAGGCTCAGACCTTGTGCTATAAGCTCTCAGTTTCAAACCACCATAAACCAGAAAGACTATCTTTGGGTTCCAAAATACGGTAAGTCCTTGAGAAAATTTCATGTGTAGTTGAGAATAATCTACACTCATTTGTATACACACAGAGAATGGTGTGAAACTGGTGAAATCGTATACATTTGTAAATCGATGTTAAAGAACTAATAATAAAAACATTTAAAATATAAAAGAAAAACTTTCATCCTAGAAAAGGAATGGATGACAACGCATTATGATTTTCATGGACAGAGGAACAGAAAGTAATATATTTGAACATTTAATTTGTGTTGACATGTAAATGTATAAAGTCATGTATTGTTATACCTATTAAGGGATTGTGTTGCTATCGTAGTTATGGAAATTAAATGCGAGAAAATTTAAGTAAGATTTTTTAGGGCTTTTACTTTCCTAAATGGCAATGAAAGTCAACATCAATTTTGACTTCAAATCCAATGCTCTTTTGGGACTATATATTTAAATAATGATATATTTTTATTTTTACTTTTTTATTATCTTTATTTTTTATTGGATAGAGACAGCCAGAAATCTACAGGAAAGGAATTGATAAAGAGAAAGAGACAGAAAAACACCTGCAACATTGCTTCACCACTAGCAAAGCTTTCCCAGTGCAGGTGGGGACTGGGGACTTGAACCCAGGTCCTTGTACTTGGTCACATATACGCTCAACCAGGTGCACCAGCACCCGGTCCCATATTTTTATTTTCAGAGTAAAAGATGATATGGTATTAGTGAGAATCTGGCCAAAGACCTATCTCCTTAGTAAAGAAAAGAAGGCCAAGTGTAGTGCACTCGGTAGAGTGCATATTTATAATCCACAACGTCCAGTGTCCAAGCCCAATGTTCCCACTTGTGAGGGAAAGCTTCACACAACAGTGAAGCAGTGTTGCATAGGGTGTCTCGCGCCCCCCTCCCAGTCTTCTGGATTCTTCTTTGTCCCTGTCCAATGTATAAATAATAAGAATATTTTTTAAAAAAACCTTGAAGCACAGTATTGTAATAAATTTATTTAATTGTAAAAAATGTGTTTGCCCCCCCCAAAAAAAACAAAAAAATTGTAAACAAGTGAAAGGAAAATAAATGTATATTAAATTTTGTGAAATCACATTTGGTTTGATATTTAGACGATGAACTAAATCATTGTTTTTAATCTAAAAGACCAAATATTTTGCTTCTGACTTGATCTCTTCTTAAATTGTCATACTATATCACGGAGTTCAGCCGTAGCGCAGCGGGTTAAGCGCACATGGCGCAAAGTGCAAGGACTGGCTTAATGATTCTGGTTCGAGCCCCTGGCTCCCTACCTGCAGGGGCATTCCTTCACAGGCTGTGAAGCAGGTCTGCAGGTGTCTGTCTTTCTCTCCCCCTCTGTCTTCCCGTTCCCTCTCCATTTCTCTCTGTCCTATCTAAAGACAACAGCAACAATAATAACTACAACAAGGGCAACAAAAGGGAATAAATAAGTAAATATTAAAAAATAATAATAAAAGTTTTTTAAAAAGACATTCTACATCATAGACATAAACCTTTTATTTTTCACTTCCAAAACCACAATGAAAACACTCTTTTTTAGTATAAGAAAGTGTTTTTTATTTTACTTTTTGAAATTTTTTTTAATTTAAAATTTGGAAAAAATAATGAGGTTTAACTTTAATACAGATAGAAATATTCTCATTTAAATAATAAAATAATATTTTACTCAAACATAATTAAAATACTTGTTTGCGTGCATTTATTTGTGAGGAAAATAATAAAAATTATATATTGTCTAATATAGAATTCTCTATCTTTTGACATTGGGAATATGTAAGTATATATATATATATATATATATGTTTAGATTACATATTGGGAGAGGGTCTTGTTTGGTCATGCACTCGGGAGACTGAAATTCTGATCCAGTTTCTCCTGATGGGCTTGTGGCTGCTGACTAAAGCTTCTGGGGCCCTGACATGCAAATTAGTTAAATCTGAGATTCAGGTAGAGGACAACATTAAAATGCAATTTGATTTGTTCTCTCCTTTTTTTTTTTAGGCCAGCAAGTCAGTGATACTTATATTTACTTTTCATTCAAGGAACTACTCATTATTAAAGAAAAAATAAATCATCCCAGCTACATTGACAAGCCTAATAAATAAACGAATCAGCACAGAACACATCTTAAGATCCAAATGTTGTTAATTTACCAAAGGGAAATTAAGTTTTGTGATGTCAATATTAATGCTCAAAAATATACATCATACTTCTGTGGTGAGCTAGGAATGCAGACATGTCAAATGAGATCAGAGGAAACCCTGTGCACTTTCTCTCCTTTTTTTAAAGTCAAATTGTCACCAGTAACATTTACAAAATTCTTAGTTTTAACCAGGTTTCTTGGTTGGCATCAGCCTCTAGCTCATGAAAGTTTTAAAACAGACACCAAAGAAGTACAAGAATGTAAGCACTTTTACATTAAGAAAAAGAATGCTATCTACTTAATTAATGTCACCTTCTGGAAGGCCAGGTGTTCTTTAGAAGTTTTCTATATAAGTATTGATCCATCTAAACTTCATATGAGTTGACAAGATAATATGGTAGCAGAAGCTTTGTCGAGGAAGAAAAATACATCTGAAGACATGTTTACTACTTCAGCTCCTATTTAAGAAAGAATCTCACAGACCTGTCTTTCTTCCTAAAAGCAATAGTAATTTCAGTACAAGTTACTGCTTGTAGACAATTTTATGGAAGCATTTGCTGTTCATTATTGAGATGTGTAGATTAGAACTATTATTAGACCTTATATTCACTCCCTGCATATGAGTAACATATCAAGTGTATTTATATTTTGATAGTGTCATATTGATTTCGGGGAATAAGAAATTGCTGTATGAAATACTCATATTCTAGAACTGACGTGACAGCTCACCTAGGAGGGTGCCTGCTTCACCACAAACAAGACGTAGTTCCAACTGCCAGGCCCACCACATAGCAGCATTACTATACCGGGGGAAAATTCCAGTGCTGTTGGGTCCCTCTGTGTGTCTCTTTTTTATACGAAAAAGTCAGTCCAGAGGAATGAAGTCCCAGCAAGGGACAAAAAAGAAGAAGAAGAAGGAGAAGAAGGAGAAGAAGAAGGAGAAGAAGGAGAAGAAGAAGGAGAAGAAGAAGAAGGAGAAGAAGGAGAAGAAGGAGAAGAAGGAGAAGAAGGAGAAGAAGAAGAAGAAGAAGAAGAAGAAGAAGAAGAAGAAGAAGAAGAAGAAGAAGAAGAAGAAGAAGAAGAAGAAGAAGAAGAAGAAGAAGAAGAAGAAGAAGAAGGAGAAGAAGAAAAAGAAGAAGAAGAAGAGGAGGAGGAGGAGGAGGAGGAGGAAGAAGAAGAAGAAAAAGAAAAAAAAAAGCCAAACTGTATCTATCCCATATAAATATACGCCTATTAAATTATAGTCATATAAATCATTATTTAATTAATGTGAAGGGGGAAATTGATTGTATGTCTAACAAAGGGACTTTTCAAAGTTAACCCAATTACCAAATAATGTGATGATAACAGTAATTGTCCATTATCTTCTTGAACCGTAAGACAGCAGGAACCTCATATATCCACTTTAGAACCTAAACTTCCCCCAGTCCTGGGACCCTAGTGTAGGGCGCACTTTCCCATATGCTTCTCCCAATTCTTATCGAATAATATTGCATCCGCTGATTGCAACCTAATCAACGCAGCGAGTGCCACCCCAGCATGCTTCACTCCAGACTGTGTCCAGAGACTTATGGTGTGGAACGACAACCCTTCAGCTTCATCATTTGGGTGAGACCTTTCCTTTTGTAGTATTCTCTAATTCCATCCCAGGTGGTTCACTTCCTAACAAAGTCCCAAAACCTAGATATAGACCAGGTTCCAGGAGACAGAGCATATGTTCACAGGTATCCATAAACTAGGGCAAATATACACCTGAAAGCAGTAGCACACTGCTAGGGCAAATATACACCTGAAAGCAGTGAGTACCCCCAAACACTTCATCTTACTATTCCAACCTTTGGGTCCATGATTCTTCAACAATTTGTTTGGCTTTGTATGCTAACTCTCTTTTCAGCCACTAGGTTCCAGATGCCATCAGGATGCCCGCCAGGCTTCCCTGGTCTGAAGACCCCACCAATGCGTCCTGGAGCTCTGCTTCCCCAGAGACTCACCCTTCTAGGGAAAGAGAGAGGCAGACTGGGAGTATGGATCCACCAGTCAATGCTCATGTTCAGCGGGGAAGCAATTACAGAAGCCAGACCTCCCACCTTCTGCAACCCACAATGACCCTGGGTCCATGCTCCCAGAGGGATATAGAATGGGAAAGCTAGTGGGGAGGGAAGGGGATGGGATATAGAGATTGGGTGGCAGGAATTGTGTGGAGTTATACCTCCCCATCCTATGATTTTGTTAATGTCTCCTTTCTTAAATAAATTTAAAAAAGGAAGAAAAAAAATAAAGTCAAATTGCATCTATCCCATATAAATACAGACAGGAATATTGATTAACTATAAGTAATATATAATTATATATTATATATGTAAAATTTTTTTTTGTCATGCTAATCCAAAAATATATTAGTGCCACTGATACAATTGAGCTGACTTTTGTTTTCTTAATGAATACTTCCTTGAGAAAAACAGCATATATATGATTGACTCCAAATCCTAAAAGTAAAACATATATATATATGTATATATATCCACATATATATACATATATATATATATATATATAGAGAGAGAGAGAGAGAGAGAGAGAGAGAGAAATTAAGAAATTAAGAGGGAAGGGGAGAGAGAAAAAGACGGACACCTGCAGGACTATTTCACTACTGATGAAACTTCCTTCCTGCAGGGGCTTGAATCTAGGTCCTTGAGCACTGTTTTATGAGCACTCAACCAGGTGTGTCCCCACCCATCCCCATATGATTAGTAACTTTAAAAAGTAGCTGTTTCAGAAAGAGAAAAATAAACATGGGGTGATTTCATTCATGGGCAGAACTTAAGAAACAAGAACTGAAGTGACACATGTGCTTCTTTTCTTAAGCCAGATCTTTGTTTATCTCTTTGGAATTTAAATCTTTTCATTCCTGTACAGTGTTTTAGAGTTTGGTGTTTAATGAGAAATCTTTGACCAGATTTGATGAAAATTTATCAGTAAGCTGTGCCTTTGGACTTTGGTATTTAATGAGAAATCTTTTATTGGTTTTGATGAAAATTTGTCAATAAGCTGTGTCTTTTCTGGTGGTTTCTTGTTTCTTTCTGACTAGAGTCTGAATAAATTAGCATTTCATTCCTTCTCATCATGACTGTTCTACTTAGCTTAATTTTGTGGAAATGCTTCTTCCTAATACTATATTTCTCTTCCTTTTCTATCTCTTTTAATCATTTTTACCATCCACTGAAAGAATTATGGACTAAATACAAGAATAGATAAAGAAAAATGACTTTGTCATTGTTTCCTATTGACTCAGAGCACAATAAAACACAGTATATATTTAATGTCCTGATTTCTATTTACTCTGTTCTTTTTTTCATTCAGTAGCTCTCTCTCTCATGTTCTATATATAAAATATTGGTAGGAGAAATGGTGGAAGACTTTAACATATATTATGTCATTTGGTCCTCAGAAAAAATACTGCATGAGTTATGTTGTCCCCTTATTATTTTCAGACGGATAAAAGTAAAAGCAAACCTAAGACTTAGTGAGTATTCTTATCCCTTTCCTATTTTAAAGTGTGCTTTCATTATTCCATTATTACTGGCTGCCACCCACATAGCACTTAATATAATAGTCCAATGGTGACTATAAAAATTACATGGCTTCATTCGGATTTTTTTTCTCTGTTCTCTTAACTTAATTTGTAGGGAAACCTATTAGACTTTTCTTCTCTTTTCCACACAAGTTTGTCCCAGTCAGTTGCTTTCTCGGTATTTTGTCCAGTCTTATTCAGAAACTCTCATTGGGTAAATCATTGTTCTCATTTTTAAAATGCAATGCATGTATGAAACACAACTTGTGTAAGTTGGACTTCTTAAAATATTTTTATTTATTTGTTATAGGATAGATAATAGAAAGAAATTGAGAGCGGTGGGGTGGATAAAGAAAAGAGAGACCACACCTATGGACATCTAATCTTTGATAAGGTGGCTGAAAGTATTAAATGGAAGAAGGAGGCTCTCTTCAATAAAGGGTGCTGGGAAAACTGAGATGAAACATACAAAAGAATGAAACTGAACAACTTTATCTCACCAGAAACAAAAATCAACTCCAAATGGATCAAAGAAATAGATGTCAGACCAGAAACAATCAAATACTTAGAGGAAAACATTGGTAAAATAGTTTCCAACCTACACCTCAAGGACATCTTTGATGAATCAAACCCAATTGCAAGGAAGACTAAAGCAGAAACAAACCAATGGGACTACATCAAATTGAAAAGCTTCTGCACATCCAAAGAAACTATTAAACAAACAAAGAGACCCCTCACAGAATGGGAGAAGATCTTCACATGCCAGACATAAGACAAGAAACTAATCGCCAAAATATATAAAGAGCTCAGCAAACTTAGCACCAAAAAAGCAAATGACCCCATCCCCAAATGGACAGAGGTTATGAACAAAACATTCACCTCAGAGGAGATCCAAAAGGCTAGCAAACATATGAAAAACTGCTCTAGGTCACTGATTGTCAGAGAAATGCAAATTAAGACAACACTAAGATACCACCTCACTCCTGTAAGAATGGCATACATCAAAAAGGACAGCAGCAACAAATGCTGGAGAGGTTGTGGGGACAGAGGAACCCTTTTACATTACTGGTGTGTTGGTATGCATGAGACCCTTTCTGTTTCATTTGGTTTAAATCCCCCCTGCTTAACACTATTCTATTTACATAACCACTTCATTCTATTTACATAACCACTGTTAACAAGCACCTCCCTCCAGGGCATTGGTTCAATCCCCACTGTTTCATGATATGTTTTTGCTCCACCCCCCCTCCTTGTCACACCCTGATCCCTTCTTTATCACACCCTGATTTTCACCAGTCACTTTTCTCTCCACCCTCTCTATGTCACATCCTGTTTCCACCCTACTTGGGAAGTATTTATAAAGACAGCATTGTGAGTTTTAGAGTACTTTACCTTGAGTTTAGCTTAGCTCGGCTTAGAGTGTGCTGCGTCCTGCATGAATAAAGAGATACTGCCTACAGCTCAACCATGAGTCCCTGATCGTCTGTTACCCGCCCATGAAACCAGCCCTGCAAAAACAACCTAACCCGTCAAAACAACACTGGTGGGAATGTAAATTGGTACAGCCTCTTTGGAGAGCAGTCTGGAAAACTCTCAGAAGGCTAGACATGGACCTTCCATATGATCCAGTAATTCCTCTCCTGGGCTTATACCCCAAGGACTCCATAACACCCAACCAAAAAGAGGTGTGTACTCCTATGTTCATAGCAGCACAATTCATAATAGCTAAAACCTGGAAGCAACTCAGGTGCCCAACAACAGATGAGTGGCTGAGAAAACTGTGGTATATATACACAATGGAATACTATGCAGCTATCAAGAACAATGAACCCACCCTCTCTGACCCATATTGGTCAGAGCTAGAAGGAATTATGTTAAGTGAGCTAAGTCAGAAAGATAAAGATGAGTATGGGATGATCCCACTCATCAACAGAAGTTGAGTAAGAAGATCTGAAAGGGAAACTAAAAGCAGGACCTGACCAAATTTTAAGTAGGGCACCAAAGTAAAAACCCTGTGGTGAGGGGTAGACATGCAGCTTCCTGGGCCAGTGGGGGGTGGGAGTGGTTGGGAGGGATGGGTCACAGTCTTTTGGTGGTGGGAATGGTGTTCATGTACACTCCTAGTAAAATGTAGTCATAGAAATCACTAGTTAATTAATACGAGAGGGGGACACAAACTGAATCTTTTTAATATATAGGCTGTGTAATTGATATGCAGACTCTCTCAAAAGCCTGGACCAAGTAGATCAGAAGCAACCAATAGCACAGCTATATACAAGATACTGGGTACTGTACAGCAAACCCTAACAAAAGGGCTTTTCAAAGTTAACCCAATTAACAAATAATGTGATGATAACATTAACTATCGATTGTCTTTTTGAACCCTAAGACAGCAGGAACTTCACATTTCCACTATTTAGCCTCTACTTCCCCCAGTCCTAGAACCATTGTATAGGGCCCACTTTCCCGCATGCCTCTCCCAATCCATATCAAATAATATTGCATCTGCTGATCACAACCTAACCAACACAACGATTGCCATCTCAACATGCTTCACTTTAGACTGTGTCCAGAGACTTCACATGTGGAATGACAACCCTTCAGCTTCATTACTCAGGTGAGACCTTTCCTTTCATAGTATACTCTAATTCCATCTCAGGTGCTTCACTTTCTAACAAAGTCCCAAAAGCTAGATATACACCAGTTTCTGTGAGAGAGAGCATATGTTCACACGTATCCATAAACTACTGCAAAATATATACCTGAAAGGAGAAGTACACTAGAGTTTGCAGTGAGTACCCCCCTAACACTTCCTCTCCACTATTCCAAGCTTTGGGTCCATGATTGCTCAAAAATTTGTTTGGCTTCGTATGTTAACTCTCTTTTCAGTCACCAGGTTCCAGATGTCATCAGGATGCCGGCCAGGCTTCCCTGGACTGAAGACCCCACCAATGTGTCCTGGAGCTCAGCTTCCCCAGAGATCCATCCTACTAGGGAAAGAGAGAGGCAGACTGGGAATATGGACCCACCAGTCAACGCCCATGTTCAGCTGGGAAGCAGTTAATTACAGAAGCCAGACCATCTACCTTCTGCAACCCACAATGACCCTGGGTCCATGCTCCCAGAGGGATAGAGAATGGGAAAGATATTAGGGGAGGGGGTGGGAAATGGAGATTGGGTGGTGGGAATTGTGTGGAATTGTACCCCTCCTACCCTATGGTTTTGTTAATTAAGCCTTTCTTAAATAAAAAAGGAAAAAAAGAAAAGAGAGACACCTACAGTTCTGCCTCACCGCTCCTGAAACTTTCCATTTGTAAGTGGGGACCAAGGTCTTGAACCTGGGTCCTTGTGTAATATAATATAATGTGAGTATTTAGTTTAGTGTGTCACTGCCCAGTCCCATAAGTTGGACTTTTTACTAGACAGCAATCTTATCTTTTTTTATTATTATTATTTCATCTGTGGTAATTCATGTTGAAAACTTGTATGACAAATTTAGTTCTACAATGCGTCTTTTTAAATTTTTTAAAATTATTTATTTATTCATTCCCTTTTGTTGCCTTTTTATTGTTGTAGTTATTATGGTTGTCATCGTAATTGTTGGATGGGACAGAGAGAAATGGAGAGAGGAGGGGAAGACGGGGGAGGGGAGAGAAAGATAGACACCTGCAGACCTGCTTCACTACTTGTGAAGCAACTTCCCTGAAATTGGGGAGCCCAGGGCTTGAACTGGGATCCTTACATCTGTCCTTGTGCTTTGCACCACCAGTACTTAACCCACTGTACTACCACCCAACGCCTTACAATGCATCTTTTTATTAAGGTCATTCAGGAAATTACAGTAGGGAAGAATGGAGATAAAACAATGACACTGAATAATACAAGCAATATATTACTCTATTCTTGAATTAATTCTATTCCTGATTTAGTAGAATTTGAACATTCATTTATAAGGGGGCAGTCAGTGACATACTTGGTTGAGTGCACACCTTATAATGTGTAAGGAGCCAGGTGTAAGCACCTTGTCCCCACCTACAGGGTGTGTGTGGGGGAATCTTAATGAGTGGTGAAGTTTGGCTGCAGCTGTCCTTCTTTCTCCCTCTCTGTTTCCTCTTTCACTCTCAATTTCTCTCCATCTCCACCCAATTAGAAAATTAAAATAAAGTACATTTTATTTAACATGTTGGAAAATTATCCAAATCAAATGTGGCCATATGTTGCATAACCTGTACTTCTAGACTGTAGGAACTCACAGTCCAACATAATAGCAGATTAAAGTAATGGAGATTCCTCATTTTCTTGAATTTTGTGTTCTAGTTCCTTAATCTAGCTACTAATGACCTCAGGTATAATATATTGCTTAAAGAAGTACTAACATGTATTCTGAAAGAATATCCAATGCACAAATATATCACAACAATCCTTAATTGTCTGATCTATTGCATAACTACACTTTTGAAAGTTAGTCTAAAAAAAGTGAATTGAATTCAGTAAAGCCGATTCCAATTCCAGATTTATCATTGCGTCATTAAATAATTATGTGATTTTTGTCAGTCTGTTCAATAATGTTTATAATATACTTGTATCTATTTTTGTTTGTTTTTCATGCAGCTGAGGCCTTGCACTTATACAATTTTACCACTCCAGGCTGATTTTCCAGAGGGAGAGGAAGGGAGAGAGAGAGAAAGAGAGAGAAAGAGAAAGGGAGAGAAGATATACTGTAACTCTAGAGTTTTCTCCAGTGCCATAGCCACTGCCAAATGATACTGGTGCTTGAGCCCAGGCCACAACCATGTCAACGTAAGTGTTCTGCTATGCAAGCTATCCTTATTGGTCCAGGATACTTGTATTAGTTATGATAATTTCACTTAATATTATTTACCAATTCTCAGGCTTCATTCAGTGGAAAGTGTAAACCACTCTGTCTGCCTTTTAATTGACTCCATCATACTTATTTGTTTTATTGTCAATACCATCAGAAAACTGGGGGAATATCAAAATTGTTAGTTTTCTAGTCTAGCATCTGTTGGAATCTGTTAAATGTCTTATTAAGCTTGTAGTGGGTTTGGGGCTGAGGATCTTACTGGATTTGACATTTCACGTAAGAACAACAAAATAAAACAAGAATTATATGGGAGGTAAAAGAGTGATATCCTTCTCTGCCTTTCTCTCTCTCTCTCTTTCTGTCTGTCTGTCTCTCCTCTCTCTCTTTGTCAGAAATTAAAAATTAGACTAGAGAATTAGCTGAAATATGCAGTATATTAGCTAGACTTTGGGCTTAATGTTTGGCACTGCATAAAATATTAAAAATTATTAAACTTACAGTGCATTTGTAACAGGAGAATTCCTATACTCTTGGGAGTTGTGACAGAGAAAGTGCATTGTTTATATATTAGCAAAGCTATTTTTAAATTTGTTTTTCTTGTAATTTGGCTCATACTTTTAGCTAATATGCTATATGTCATTTACTTAGTCATTGAGCCATGTAATGATTACCATGCTGGCATTCTGTATGTAAAACAGTTAATTCATTTGCACATTCTGAGGACTGTAAGGGTGAGGATCTAAGTAGTGACTTTAGTGACATAGATGGTAGACCCAATACATAATCCATGTGTGACAAAATCAGATGATAGCTACAGTGTGTTTTCTCTTCAGAAAACAGGAGTTAGATATCATTTAAAAATATTTTTTAGTAAAAGTTTAGCTGGGAGAATGATATTAGTCAGACAAATTGAAAAGGGTAACATCCATTTTAATATCTGGATATATATATATATGACTACAGAACATCAAGAAAACCATGAGGGGGTCAGGCGGTAGCACAGTAGGTCAAGCGCAAGGACCCCAAGGACTGGTGTAAGGATTTTAATTACAGCACCTGCAGGATGGGGGGTGGCTTCATAAGTGGTGAAGTAGGTCTCCAGGCGTGTCTTTGTCTGCCTTCTCTGTCTTCCCCTCTTCTATAGATTTCTCTCTGTCCTATCCAACATCAACAATAACAATAACAACAAAGGCAACATGGGCAACAAAAATGAGAAAAAAAATGGCCTCTAAGAGCAATAGATTTGTAGTGCAAGCACCAAACCCCAGTGATAACCTGGAGGCAAAAGAAAAGAAAAGGTCACACTCCCAGAGGGTTAAAGAATAGGGAAGCTATCAGGAGAGGGGATGGGATATGGAATTCTGGTGGTGGGAATTGTGTGGAGTTCTACCCCTCTTATCCTATGGTTTTTGTCAGTGTTTCTTTTTATACATAAAAAAAGGAAAAGAAGAAAAGAAAGAAAGAAAGAAAGAAAGAAAGAAAGAAAGAAAGAAAGAAAGAGAAAGAGAAGAAAGAGAGAGAAAAGAAAAGAAAACCATGAAAGACTCCTGGGGGAGTAAGAACAAAAGTGTAGTGTAAGCTCTCCCAGGCCAAAAGTCAGACCTCACTAAAGAAGAGGGTCATCTAGAAGAGCAGATGGGTTTCTGAGCTTTCTTAAAGTTGGTTCATTGTCAGTATAGAAACTGGAGGAAGCCCTCAGACATCTGTGAAGTGGTGTGAAGCAGTTAGGTAAACAGAGTTGGGTACTGCACTGAGGAAGACATCCCCTACGAGTAAAGCTGAGCAATACACCACCCTCATTCTAATGTTATATTTACTGAGTTTTAGAAGCATGAGAAAGCACTGGAATAATGGTTTGGTCTGCCACCAGATTCTAGATGCTACCACGATGCCAACTGGACTTCCAGGGGAAGGACCTCACAAATGTGTCCTGGAGCTCTGCCTCCCCAGAACCCTGCCCCACTAGGGAAAGAGAGAGGCAGGCTGGGAGTATGGATCGACCTGCCAACACCCATGTTCAGCAGGGAAACAATTACAGAAGCCAGACCTTCCACCTTCTGCATCCCATCATGACCCTGGGTCCATACTCTCAGAAGGATAAAGAATTGGAAAGCTTTCAAGGGAGGGAATGGAATACGGAGCTCTGGTGGTGGGAATTGTGTGGAAAAGTGCCCTCTTATGCTATAGTCTTGTCAATATTTCCATTATAAATAAAAGTTTATAAAAAGAAGAAAAGTACTCTCCTCTTATAATGTTTCTTACCCAGATTGCTACAGTATTCACCAAGCAGGAGATAAACTTATAGACTAGTGCATTACCAAAGAGCTGATAATGAAAGAGAAACTTACATGTAAGAAATAATAAATTGTGGGTGCGGGCGGTAGCACAGCAGATTAAACTCACATGGCGCAAAGAGCAAACGTGTGCTCAAGAATCCCAGTACAAGCCTCTGGCTCCCCACCTGCAGGGGGGTGGCTTCACAAGCGGTGAGCAGGTCTGCAAGTGTCTATCTTTCTCACCCCCTCTGTCTTCCCCTCCTCTCTCAATTTGTCTCTGAACTATCCAACAACAACGACAGCAATAACAACACCGATGAACAACAAAGACATCAAAAGGGGAAAAAGAGCCTCCAGAAGCAGTGGATTCATAGCAGCAGCATTGAGCCCCAGCAATAACCCTGGAGGCATAGTAATAATAACAATAACAATAATAATAATAAATTGATAACTTGCAGAAACCACAAAAAATGCCATTATCAAGTTGATTTATGCAGCTTCAAAACATTGTAGAAAAGTTCTACCAATGTTTAACATGCCCTACTAAGGAAAAGTTAGCTTGTGATCAAGCTTTGTATGGTAACTTTCTACTTGGGATCAAATAGTTTGCAGGTCATAATGTGACTATGCATTGTGTTGCTCTGTGTTTGGGTTAATGATTACCTCGACCTTCTCCCTGAGTAATAGGTATATATACCTGCTTTCTCTTTCAATAAATGAGTTGCCACCACTGAGACTCTCCCAGAGCTGACTGTCTCTGTCTCTCTGAGCACTCTGCCCTCGACATGCGGAACTACCCCAGGACTCCTGAAGGAAACCTTTGGTTTCCGTCTCCCAATGGCCAGGGAGACGCAGAACCCAGAGTGGTGAGGACCCGCAGGTCCTGTTTTGGTATGTTTATCTATATCTGAGCCTGGCCCCCAACCTCACTGAAGGAAGCTTCAGTGCTATGGTCTCTTTTCACCTCTCCCCCCACCTCCTAATACCTCCATGTGTGTGTTTGATGTAGGGGGCTTCATTAGTGATAGAGTAATGCTTCAGGTGTCTTCCATCTCTCCTTCTCTCCCTATTTTTCTCAGTGTCTATCAGAAAAGAAAGAAAATAATAAAATAAAATAAAGGAGAAAAATTTGCTGTGGACAAAACTGCTTAACTTTTTGACATCCCTGAACCTAGCATGTTATTGTTTTATTTTTATTCCTTAGTTGACCATGCTGTTTTTTTAATTATGATATTTTTATTAGAAACAATATAGATTTTTAAAAAAATTTTATATTTCTTTATTTATTTTCCCTTTCGATGCACTTGTTGTTGTTGTTGTTGTTGTTGTTATTGTTGTAGTTATTATTGATGTTGTTATTGATGATGTTGTTGTTGGATAAGACAGAGAGAAATGGAAAGAGGAGGGGAAGACAGAGAAGGGGAGAGAAAGATAGACACCTGCAGACCTGCTTCACTGACTGTGAAGTGACTACCCTGCAGGTGGGGAGCCGGGGCCTGGAACCAGAATCCTTACATGGGTCCTTGCACTTCGTGCCACGTGCGCTTAACCCGCTGTGCTACTGCCAGACTCCCTCAATATAAATATTTTAAGGACAGCACATACTTTGCAGGTCTATATCATTTTCTAAGAATATTCTCAGACAGAAAGTTTGGAGACTTACTCCAGACATGTTTCTTTTTCATCTTACTTGCCTAAATGAGCATTTTTATAATAAACATGAAAAACTCAGTAGTATGTATTGGATAACATGTACTTGTTTAGAATTAAAATCACTCAGAAGCTGGACACATATTCCCCACTGGATTAAAGTGAAAAATCCATATGCAAAATAATGAAAGAAAAACCACTGCTGGTGTACTCTCACTTCTGTGTTCCAGTATCAGAATGGCAGTCTCTGATAGTAACCAACCTGCTCTCACCTTTACTGTCAAGCACCTGGATGAACTTACTTTCTAACCAGTCAGCTTGCACTCGCCCAGTTTGACAACAGATAACGGCTGGCTGGATGCTTAGGTACAAGTATATTCAGGTCTGATAGGAATTGACCTGTAACCCATTAACATGAAATAAACGTAACTTCCTGTCCTCCATGAGGCCTCGGTCTTGTTCTTTGGTTACCTTTAAGCTGTGACCCTGGAGATCAATATTATGGAAATTTTTGTAACAGGATCACAAGTGAACAAGAAGAAACTGGGGGGGGTGTGTTTAAAATATATAAATTTAATCCTGTGTACTTTTTAATATGAGGGAGAGTTGACAGAGAGAGAGAGAGAGAGACTCAGACTGTTTTGCCTTTATCTGCAGTACTGGGATCTGTCTCAAGGCCTCACATATGCAAGGAATGCAATCTATTGTTTAGGCACCTTCGTGGCCCCCAAACTGCATACATTTTATTTATTTACAATGCTATAAAGTAGGAGGGGTTATAATGAGTGTATCAAGGTCTATATATACATAATACTCACCGAACCCAATAAATTCCAGTGTTATAATATGAATAAGATCCCTTTATGTAACACACACACACACACACACGCACGCACGCACGCACACACATGCACACTCACATGCACAAGCACACACATACACTTCCTCTTTATTCCTTCTGCTAACCATGGTAGTTCCCAGAGTTTAAAGTTTACTTTTTTCCTGTCTTTATTTTTGTAAGCTCTTTAATTTAGTATTTTTATCCCATATATGAGTGAAAACATCCAGAGGTTGTTTACGTTTAAGTCTTTACTTTTGACATGTAGAACAATTGCCTAGAGTTGCATTCGCTTCCTTCCCAAAGGCACAATTTCATCTTTTTAATGGCATTTAATGGTATTCCATTGAATATGTATCCCACAGTTTTATTATCCAGTCATCTGTTGATGGGCGTTTAGGCTGATTGTATAGTTTCACTATTAGGAATAATGCTACTGTGCACATAGGGGTGCATTTAGCCTTTTAAATTTGTGTTTTCATATACTTCAAATACAGATCTCTAAGTGATATTGAAGGACTGGGGGATAATTATTTTTATTTTTTAAAGTAGTGTCCTAGACTGTTGTTCTTAGGGAGACTGTCTTGATTTCTATACTTGTTATTGCCTTGTTCGGATATATTGTTTCTATGTCTTTCTTTCTTTCCTATGTCTTTCTTTCCTCTTTCTTTCTTTCTTTCTTTCTTTCTTTCTTTCTTTCTTTCTTTCTTTCTTTCTTTCTTTCTTTCTTCTTTCCTTCCTTCCTTCCTTTCTTCCTTTCTTTCTCCTTTCTTTCTTTCTTTTTTGATAACTTGCAGAGTTATTTCACCACTTGTGAAGTGCCCCTTTCAGGTGGAGAATGGGGGCTCAAACCTAGGTCCTTTTGAATGGTAATAAGTGTGCTTAAACAAATGCACCACTGCCTTTCCCTCATATATATCAGTCTTTAAAGGTTGTGCGATTCTAAAATTGTGTCATTTTCCTCTAGGTTTTTCAGTTTGGTTGTATATAAATGCTCATAATAATCTTCTAGGTTTCTTTCTTTGTATTTCTGTATTATAAATTGTAATTTATTCTCTTTAATTTCATACTAATTTCGTTGTAGTTTTGTCTCCTTTTTCTTTTTTTTTTACAGATGCATTTTCTTTTTATTTATTTATTTTATTTATTTATTCCCTTTTGTTGCCCTTGTTGTTTTATTGTTGTAGTTATTATTGTTGTTGTCGTCGTTGTTGGATAGAACAGAGAGAAATGGAGAGAGGAGGGGAAGACAGAGAGGAGGAGAGAATGATAGACACCTGCAGACCTGCTTCACCGCCTGTGAAGCTACTCCCCTGCAGGTGGGGAGCCGGGGTTCAAACCAGGATCTTTATGCCAGTCCTTGTGCTTTGCACAACCTGCGCTTAACCCGCTGCGCTACAGCCCGACTCCCCGTCTCCTTTTTCTTAGTAAGTGTAGTGAAGCATCAATCTATGTTATATATCTTTTCAAAGAAATTCCTCTTGGTTTCATTGATCTTGTTTTGACTTCTATTTTACGTACTCCCACACTAATATTATAATAGAGGTCATGGTAATTCAATTCTCAAAGAGTCTTCTTGTTCCAGTGGTTTAGTGTTTATTTCCTGACTGTGCTTAACTATTATATCACCTCTGTGCATTAGAAAGGGGGGAAAAAGTCATATTGGTCAAATGCTAAAATAAATTAACCATCCTGCATTTATAAAGCACGTGTGACTCAGACTTTTATAAGAATCAACAGATATAAAAGACTCAGTACCTATATGGTATTATGCAACTCTTTCATTAGAATGAAGTTTGCACTTGACTGATTGAACTCATTGATTCCTCCCAACCTCTGAAGCAACAAAAACAAAATGAAAAGTTGTTATCATTTTGTTGATATTTGGGGCCTGTCATGGAAAAGCACAATTCTGAACTTTGGAGTTAGTCTTGGAGGACTGGCCCACCTATTCTCCCCACTGCAGTAGATCAATTTCTGAAGAACAAATCTCATTAAAAACAAAATGACAATGTTCTGAATTATTATTGACCACATAAGAAATTTGGCTTCTCTTTTTGTTTCCATCATTCTCTTTCTACCTAAAAAAGTTGGCTTAGGGTTGTGAGAAATACTGTCTATACTTGATATGAATACTAAAGACAACAGATAATATAAACTGTTTTGTAAGTATCTGAATTTACTGAAAAAGAGGGAAAAGACAAAAAGGAGATGTATTTATTTTCTTTCTAGTCTTAATTGTGTGGTGTACAAAGATGCCATGTAATTACTAGAAATGAGTATGTTTCTAAAGGCAAGAAAAAAACTACATTATCTTATAAAAGTTGGGAAAATTTCACTGCAAAAAGTCATTTTTAATTATACACAAGAAAATTTTGTGATCACAGTTTGCATCCTGAAACAGAATACATTCAAGATATGTAGGTCAGAGTAGAATTTCATGCTGAATGCCCTAGATAAAGTCTGGGAGAGAAATGTTAGCTCATATGTTTTGCTTCCAGTTCTCTGTCAGGTCTTACAAGCCTTTTTCATCAGATGAAACTTCCCAACATGCATTCTGCTGATGACATCACATAAGCCATCGACCTGACAGGAGACCAAAGTACTCAGCAAGAGACAAATAAACAGCATTTTGTCAAATTTCCAAAGGTGATGCAACATGATAAATGGAAAAAGTAAACAATTGTGGATGATAGTTAAAAATAAGATGATGATCTTCAGTGGTGTGTGGCAGGCATAATATATTTTGTGAACAAGTGCTTTAAATAAAGACAAATACAAAGGCTCAAAGCTGATTAATAGCTCCTATATTCATAAACTTATGAGATAAATTTAGTGGAACTATGGACCAGAATAGAGTTGCAAACAGATTAATTAAAATGTTTTGTTGTTTTTGGCAGTCGGGCAGTAGCACAGCGGGTTAAGTGCACATGGCCTGAAGCACAAGGATCAGCGTCAGGATCCCTGTTGGAGCCCAGGGTCCCCACCTGCAGGGGAGTCACTTCACAGGTAGTGAAACAGGTCTTCAGGTGTCTATCTTTCTCTCCCCCTCTCTGTCTTCCCTTCCCCTCTCCATTTCTCTCTGTCCTATCTAAAAAAAAAAAAAGTTGTTTTTGTTTCCATTGCTCTCATTCAGAGTAAACAAAGTTCTACATGATATTTCTACATGATATTTCCCAAAGAAGTTGAGTTCCAATACCTCAGTAAGGAATTCTACTATTGGCTATTTCACAAATGCTCACCATCACAAACACAGAAGAAGACAATTACTTTGCACCAAACAGGTAAACAGACATAGAAACTGTCCCTCCTTTTTGCTTCTCTAGGTTTGAGGTGTTACTGACCTTCTCTGGGATGGCAAGGTTCTGATAATCCAGCAGTGATATACTTCTTATAACTTTTTTTTTGCATGTCAGATCTCATAAATTATCCCGAGGACATAGTGTCTTCAGGAATACATTTACTCTAACTCTGCCAGTGCTATAAATGAATTTTACTCCCTATATCCCCACAAGAATTTCACTTATCCCCCATAAACCATTTCCCTTCAGATTCTACTGTATTCTCAGTGGATGGTTTTACCGGACCAGAATAAGAGGGGATGAGGTAAAGGATAGAGAATATTACCCTTCTCTTTCAAGCACCACCATCACTAATATAATTATGGGGGGAAGGTTGGATATAAACTACCAGAGACTGAAATCACCATGCAAACTCATGGCTCAGTGCTTAGTGAGTGATACACTCAGATAATCTTTCACTTACTTTATTATTCATTCATTGTTTTCCATATTGATTCTATAATCCTTTAGCATTTGATATATATATATATATAAATATATATATATATATATAACAAATATATATATAACAATATATATATATTTAGGATAACAATATATATATATATTGTTATCCTAAAGTTAAACAAATACATTATATATAAAGTTAAACAAATACAAATATATATATATATATATATATATATATATATGCAGCACTACAAGTTAAGGACAAAAACAGAATTTCTCTCATCATCAAGATAGTACATATTTTCTTGATTAATGTATTTGTTTAACTTTAGGATAACAATGCTTTCCATGGTGGAGAATAAAAACAGCCAGCAACTGAGAGGTAAGTGGGTGATAGAGCAGGTGAGAGAAAAAGAGTCTCCTGCAACACTACATCACCACTTGCAAAGCTTTGCCCCTGCAGGTGAGATCCAGGGGCTCAAACCCAGGTCCTTGCACATTGTAAGTGTAAGGCGCACTACAAACTGGGCCATTCAAATGATTTCTTTGTATTTTGTAAATAATTTGGGGGATGGTACTAAATTTGTATTTATGCCTTGCTCTTCCCAGTAGCAAGACCAAATCAACATTGCACAGTATCTTCCCTATTCTGTCAGTTTTTTTTTCCCTACTCTGTGTGAATATTCAGGGCTCATGAGAAAAATAAGATTTTCTATTCTGAAAATTGAATAGATACTCTGAAATAACACATCCAATTTATTTATCAGATCAAATATAGAAGCAACAACTTTTCAAGTAAATTTGTGTTTCACATTTAAATAGGAACAGTGACAATTGGTGGGTAAGAGTTTGTGTCTATCATATGGATTTGGAGATGTATAAAGAGAACTGTACTCCAAGATACTGAGCCGTTTATCAAGTATCACAGCCTGCAAAGACTTAAAAAGCTAAGTTAGGATAATTACATTTAAAATTTTTTACATAGTAAATTTTAGACATGAGTAGTATTTAAAAGAGCACATATCTATGGACATAGTCATGGGTTTTTATATCCTCTTGGGTCTCTAATTTGAGAAAAAATAGAAATCCATAGACATTTTTACATGTCACCTTTTTTTAAATTTATTCCCTTTTATTGTTCTTCTTTTATTGTTGTAGTTATTGTTGTTGTCATTGTTGGATAGGACAGAGAGAAATGGAGAGAGGAGGGGAAGACAGAGGGGGGAGAGAAAGATAGACACCTGAAGACCTGCTTCACTGCCTGTGAAGCGACTCCCCTGCAAGTGGGGAGCCGGGGGCTTGAATTGGGATCTTCAGGCTGGTCCTTGCACTTTGTGCCACCTGCGCTTAGCCCACTGCACTACCGCCTGACTCCCACATGTCACCTTTTAAACTGATGTTTGAAATTGTACTACCCTTTTCTAGTTCAGTGGGAAATAAGAGTAGTTGTTTACCATCCATTGCATAATAAATTGAAAGTGGTTTGAAGATTTTTAATGCATCTCTTAAAAGCTATGAATCTTAAATGATCAAAATGGTAACTAAATTATCTTGAAAATTCTGTTTTTTTTTTATTACTGAATTCCCAGGGTTAAATATGCAGACAATCTCTTTATTTAGTTATTTAATTTAATTATTATTTTAGTTTTTACCAGAAAACTGTGTAATTCTGGCTACTGGAATCAGGAATTGAGCCTAGAGCCTCTTGCATGCTAGGCCTGTATGTTACCACTGCGCAATCTCCCCGACTCTCTGTCTCTTTTGTTGTAACTATAATACTCTTCCATGATAAGACATTCCATGCTGAGGCAACATTTTGAAGAAGGGATTTTAAAAAATGCTTACTACAGTTGTCACTGGTATGTAAACAGAATATCTAAATCATGACATTTTAAGCTAAAACAGCACTTTTTGAAAGTTCAAATTCTCTTGATCTATAAAAGTAATTTATGACTGCACAGTAGGCAAAACAAAGGTTACCAATCCATGGCCCAAATTATTAAATATAAAAGACCAAGGTGGGCATAATTGTTTTTATATTTCTGACAGATGCAATTTTTCACATGCTGATGCTTAACTGAAGGGTGGGAGGGTTGGGAGAAGTTGGTTGTCACTGAAACATGGATGTGCTTGTAGAAATGGCTTGAGAGGATATGGAAATGAATTCTGATCTTCCACATATCACTTTCTGTATAGGAAATCCAATATGTGGTGTATATTGGGGGCAAAAGAGTATCTTATCTTTACCATATAGATGTAGCTTGAATATATGTTTAAAAAATATCCCAAGAAGCACTTTGCAGTCAGGAATAGCTCATAGTTTTCAGGTTGTTTTCATTTTATGTCCTATAGCTTAAATATCTAAAGAAGGAGAGAGATGGGTTATATATTATTTAAGGCCTTTACAGATCTAAACACTGTATTTTTATTAGAAATCTTAATAAAATGGTGATTGAGTATATATGTTATAAAATATAATAAAATGGCAAATTGATGTCATATGTATGAAAAGTTTCTGTGTGATTAAGCATTTTTATAACAAGATATTGACAAATGGTATTTTGATTAGTGAATTATAATTTTGTTTTGATACATAAAATAAACACAGGAATTCACACTACTTGGTGTGCACATTGAAATTTGGACTAAAGTTGAATTTTTGCAGTTCTACTATGTAGATGCAACTAAGACTCTAAAGAGATTTTTTTTAACTTAACATTCTAGTTACTGAGAGACTTTCTTAATAGTTCCTGACTCAGGATTAAGATTCATATTAAGTATTATTAAAATGTATGACAACTTCATGAAACAGACACTCAGACTTAGGATAATAATCAATATGCCTAGTATATGATAATGATGACATACAACTTTATAGCATTTATACATGGACATTTTATATACAAGAAGTTCTTCAATTAATAAAAGAAAACCTTAATAGGATACAGACTGAGAATATGATCTGTATGTTAGCATAGAGAATTGTCAGGGAGGAAAGATATGATTTTCTTAGGATGACTGAATCAGTAAAAATTAATATCTGTATATGTATATATATATTTATATAAAAGGTTAAATTTATGTCCTACTGGATTGTGCTATAGTTAAATTAATTTTAATGAAACAAAATTAAAAAATCAAAAATCTATTTCATTACTGATATCTGTAATTAATACTGGAAAAAGTGTTGGATCATGAAATTTTTATCAGCAAGGAGCAACCTAACTACAAGCTTGATTCACGTATCATTTTGAAAATGTTACTACTGGGCTTAGTGGTGGCATACCTGATTGACTGCACATGTTGACATTCATAATGACCCAGGTCCAAGCCCAAAATTGATGAAGCAGTGCTGCAAGAGTTTCTCTTATTTATTTATTTATTTATAAAAACGAAACACTGGAAAGAAATATAGGATAAGAGGGGTACAACTCCACACAATTCCCACTACCAGAACTCCATATCCCATCCCGTCCCCTGATAGTTTTCCTATTCTTTCTCCCTCTGGGAGTATGGACCCAGTTTCTCTTTCTATCTCCCTCTTTTCTCTACATTTCTTCCTATCCACAAAAGAAAGAAAAGAAGGAAGGAAGGAAGGGAGGAAGGAAGGAAAGAAGGAAGGAAGGAAGGAAAAAAGGGAGGAAGGAAGGAACGAAGGGAGGAACGAAAGGAGGAAGGAAGGAAAGAAGGAAGGAAGGAAGGAAGGAAGGAAGGAAGGAAGGAAGGAAGGAAGGAAGGAGAAACAAAAACAGGAGTGCTGAATTTATTTTGCAGACACCAAGTCTCCAGCTATATCCTCAATAGCAATAAATAAATAAATAGAATAACTAATGATATGAAGAAGAATAGAAGAGAGAGAAAATGATTTAAGAATCTTATTTATAAGCAACTTGATTCTCATATAAAGTCAACAATAAAGTAAGTTGTTTTTTAAAGCAAATATTGTCTTGCTTATGGAAGGATACACACACAAGAATTTACCAAAAGTTAATTAAAGTTTTTGATATACCATCTAAATCTTTTTTTTAATTTTTTTGTTTTTGTTTTTTATTTTTTAAATATTTATTTTATTTATTTATTCCCTTTTGTTGCCCTTGTTGTTTTATTGTTGTAGTTATTATTGTTGGTGTCATTGTTGGATAGGACAGAGAGAAATGGAGAGAGGAGGGGAAGACAGAGAGGAGGAGAGTAAGATAGACACCTGCAGACCTGCTGCACCGCCTGTGAAGCAACTCCCCTGCAGGTGAGGAGCCGGGGTTCGAACCGGGATCCTTATGCCGGTCCTTGTGCTTTGTGCCACCTGCGCTTAACCCGCTGCGCTACAGCCCGACTCCCCCCATCTAAATCTTTGACCCACTTGAAGATTAATTTTTTTATATGTTGAAGTGTGGTTATCCAGTTTCGTTCTTCTGTATGTTTCAACTCAGATTTTTTTTCTCTATTTGATGTTTTGAGTTTTCTTGTCAAAAATTAGGTGTCCATGTGTGTGGGGATTATCCTCTGGGCTCAATTCTCTTTCACTGGTATGTGTATCTGTTTTGGTTCCAGTAGCAAGCCATTTTGGTTATAGTGACTCTGTAGTATGTTTTGAGGTCAGGAGGCATAATACCTCTGTTGTTGCCCCTTTCTGTCAGAATTGCTTTGGCTATCCTAAGTATTTTCTGTCTCCAGATAAACATTTGAATCTTTTGTCTTACTCTCCTGAAGAAATTTAATGGGAACTCAATAGTATTACATTAAACCTGTATAAGACTGGATAGATTGTTGACTAATACATCTATTTTTTCACTTAGGGCAACATAATCAAAGTCTAAACCTTCCATCACCATAACCTAACCTGAGCCCTGTTCTTGAGAGGAAAGTTACTAAAACCTACTCTGTATGAAGAGGATGAAGCATGAGTATTTAGAAGTTTTCAGCTACATTAAATGGTGTAAAATAACAGAATTCACACAAGATAAATATGTATCTTTTTCAAGCACACACACAAAGAAATGTCAGCTTGGGACCAAGGAAATTAAATCATATGATTTATTTTTCTGTGTTGATACAACCTCAAACTTTCAAACCAAGATTTTAATGAAATATAAATTGTCCGTTGTGAAATTTCATGAGAAGAGTGAAAAAAACAAAATAAAAAAGTAGTATTTTGATATTTCAAAAACAAAATTTAAGGTCAATTCTAATTATCTTACTAAAATATTATTAGTACATTTCTATTGTAACATATCTTAAGAAAACAAAGGTGACTGAAGTTTTATTGCATGTAGAGTTGTTTTCAACAATGATCTACCTAGTTGTTTGTCATTGGTAAAAATAGTAGAATGGAGTAAGTATATATAATAAGGCAAAGTTATAGACATATAAAAAAGCTTATACAATTATAGATCATCACTTATTTATACTTTAAATTTAATCAATAATCTAGAATGTGACACAATAAATAATATTTACTTTTTTTAATGAACATGTTCTTAGAATGCCGTTTCTCACTAAGGGACTTAGACCCTATGTAACATCAGAAGGATTCCCCTTTCTTCTTACCTCTGTTCTAGCCCATGCAATGGAATATCAGCAGGTTAAAATCTTGATTCTTTTTTTTTTCTTTAAGGATCTTTTCTTTTTAAATTTTGAGTGAGATTCAGAGAGAGAGAAAAAAAGAGAAGAGAGAGACAGAGCAAAACACCAGAGCACTGCTCAGCTCTGGCGTATGGTGATGCAGGGGACTGAACCTGGGACTTTGGAGCCTTAGGCATGAAAGTCTGTTTGTATAATCATTATGTATCTCCCCCACCCAGCAGTTTAAAATCGTGAAAGCATTAGTTTCTATCTTCAAAATCACTTTAATTGAATCTGCAGTATGTACATAGAAATATAATCCTATCCAGTAGCTGCTTGTAAAGTTATAATTTTATTTATCTGATTTTTTTCAGCTTTAATCATATTTATATTTGAATTTCAGCTGTCCTGCTCAGACAAAGCTGGTTGAAGGAGGTTAAAATACATATACAGAAGGTTTAAAAGAGAGAAAAGAGGAATATAGTCTTCCCATCTGGACTAAAAAAAAGTAAACTTGTCACTTAGAAAGTATTGTCAACTGCTAGATCAATTTATTTTCATATCATTACAATATGCATTCACTTTCCAAATTTGTAGCACATTTGATAAAAACTTGTAACTTGGGGTGTCGGGAAGGGTACCACTTTACTTTGAAGATTCAGATGTCTCTATTCTTGGTGGGAGCCAATGATGAATCACATATGATTAATGCTTAGGCTAGAAAGATAAATGAAATGGACACCACCACACCTTTCCCTGGTTTTGACTTATAAAACTTCCTTTAATTCAGATTTTCTGTGGTGTTTCTATGTACTGCAAAATCCTTCCCAAATCCACACACTTGAGTCTTGGTTAGATTTTCATGGAAGAGAGAAGTTTCAACACTGTCAATCTATATCATGGCACAGAGTTATAGGATTATCACCACAAACACTTAAAATCAATCAAAATATTTATGATGTAATGGGTACTAGCTTGCCTCATTATGGAAACCACTTGCAACATGCGTATTTCTAGTCATTACGTCATACAGTTTGTAGGTAAATTAATTTCATTAAAACTGAAAAAAAAATAAAGGTACAAATGTCTTTTTTTTTCCGTTTCTAAAGTGTTTACATAATTAATATAGAATAATTACCTGGATCACACCATGAAATTTTTGTCAGTAAGTAGCCAACTAGCTACAAGCTTCATTTAGATGTTATTTTTAAAATGCTATCTCTAATTATATGAAGAAATAGTAGGATTAAGGAAATTTGCATTGTAGAATGATTTTAACCACTGTATATGAGCCTATGGCAGGATCAAATGGAAACATTGAAACCAAGCACACACTTTTGTAAATAGCAATAAGAAGATAATATATACAGTTATATTCAAAGGCAGGGGTGCGGGAGTAGTGGATTAATTTCAAGACAGAACTACTTTCATGAAATTTTAGTTATCTTCTACTTACAGCAAGCAAAACAAACTCTGTGGATATAATACAATTATTTTTGTAGGTCTTTTCTTTTCTTTTAGCTTGGGGAGTTGACTAGATTCAGTTAGGTGGCCCTGAAGTCCTGACTCTCTAGTACTGTCATTTGATGGTGGCTTGGCTACAGCAATTTAAAAAGCTTCCTCACTCAGCTTAGTGGGGGTTGACTGTCAGCACCTCATATGGCTTCTGTTTATCGCTTAAGATTTGCCATCTCAAAATTTCTGTGTTAATATACAATAAGAAGAATGTATATTATTGATACTTTGTGTCACCTACTCTCCAGATATTCTAAATGGGATAAGAAATGTTTCTGTCTCTTAGAGATACTTAACAAAGTAATACCAGTAATAATCTTCTATAAACTGAGGGAAATAGCATGATGGTTGTGCACTAGACTCATGCCTGAGTTTATAGGGTCCTGAGTTCAATCCCTGACACACAGAGGTGAGCAGTTCACTTCTCTCTCTCTCTCTCTTTCTCTCTCTCTCTCTCCCCCTGACTCTCTCTCTCTCTCTCTCTCTCTCTTTCTCTCTCTTGAAATAAACTTTAAAAATTAAATCTAAAAGAATTTATGGTAGAAAAGTTCCTATTTTTGAGATGAAAGTGTTTTGAAGCAGATACCTGTCACAGGGAGATAAATGATATCCATGTGTCAGCAACTATGCTGTAATCAGTTAAAATAAGAAAGTCTCCTAGAATAATGTGTCACATATAATGTATGCTATTTAGCATGATACATTTTCTGGGTGAGAGTAGATAGCATAATAATTATGCAAAGAGATTCTCATGTCAGAGGTTCCAAAGATCCAAGTTTAATCCCCTGCACCGCCACAAGCCAGAGCTGAGCAGTGTGCTCTGGTGAAAAAATATATATGTTTTCTGATATTTCTAAAAGAAATTCTGGATATTTCTACAGCAGGGAAGATGATTCAGCAGGTAGAGTACCAGTTTGCACACATGAGACCCAAGCACATATGACTTAGTGCTCTCAGTATTTCTCTCTCTTCCTCATAAAAAATAAATAATAAACTTGTATTTTTTTTTAAAAAAAAACTTCTTACAAAACACATTTGTGGTTATAATTCCTCTTCCATAGCTGAAGATTAGCAGAGTCCTATCCTATGAAAGAAAGATAGAAACTGCCTGGGAGTATGGATCAACCTGTTAATGCCCAGGTCCAGTGAAGAAGTAATGATAAAAGCCAGATTTCTAACCTTCTGCTTCCCATAAAGATCTCCAGTCCAACTCCCAGAGGGATAAAGAATAGGGAATCTTCAAATGGAGGGATGGGACATGGAACTCTGATAGTGGAAACTGTATCCCTCATCCCAAATTATTTTTGATCATTATTAAATCACTAATAAAATAAATAAATGAATTTTAAAAATAAATGAAGTCATAAAGTATTGGACAACAATTAGTAAGATATCAGAGATAGTTGGGTGGCAGTGTTATTGACTCAAATAAAACCTCTTTCTTCTAGAAAAATAAGAGAATTTGACATCAATCATAGCATGGTTTGTGACTCTTACAATATAAACTCCACCTATGAATTACTGACTTTTTTTCCCCTGGATCTAGATAACAAGAAACGTTAGAGGAGATGCCCACTTGGATAACTTTTACTAAGACTCAGGTATTTGAAGAGTTGACGCTATGAATTAGTATAGTTGAAATTCAACTGTGAAGCAGCAGTTGGGAAACTGTTTTTAATCAAAATGTGATTATAAAAATTTTATACTTCCTAACAGCAACATAAATAAGCAGTGCCAAAGTAATTCAGGCTTTTATTTTATATTCCACTGACCAAATCCTCATGGCCAAGACAAACAAAGCTCAAGATTTAGGAACTAGTAGTTTTCATTTGTTTTCCTTTTTTTTCCATTGTAGATACAAGGAATTTAAAATACCAAGTATCCAAACCTATAGACATCTAATCTTTGATAAGGGGTCCCAAAGTATTAAATGGAGAAAGAAGCTCTCTTCAATAAATGGTGCTGTGAAAACTGGGTGGAAACATGCAGAAGAATGAAACTGAACCACTTTAAATCACCAGAAACAAAAATCAGCTACAAATGGACCAAGGACCTGGATGGTAGATCAGAGACTATCAAATACTTAGAGGAAAACATTTGTGGAATGATTTCCCACCTAAACCTCAAGGACATCTTTGATGAAACAAAGCCAAATGCAAGGAAGACTAAAGCAGAAACAAATCAATGGGACTACATCAAATTGAAAAGCTTCTGCAGAGCCAAAGAAACCATCACCCAAACAAAAAGACCCTTCACAGAATGGGAGAAGATTTTCACATGCCATATATCAGACAAGAGACTACTAACCAAAATATATAAAGAGCTCAGCAAACTTAGCAACAAAAAAGCAAATGACCCCATCCAAAAATGGGCAGAGGATATGAACAGATACACTACAACAGAGATCCAAAAGGCTAACAAACACATGAAAAATTGCTCAAGGTCATTAATTTTCAGAGAAATGCAAATAAAGACAACACTGAGATACCACCTCACCCGTGAGAATACCATACATCAAAAAGGACAGCAGCAACAAATGCTGGAGAGGCTGTGGGGACAGAGGAACCCTTTTGCACTGCTGGTGGGAATGTAAATTGGTCCAGCCTCTCTGGAGAGTAGTCTGGAGAACTCTCAAAAGGCTAGACATGGACCTTCCATAAGACCCAGTAATTCCTCTCCTGGGAATATACCAAGGACTCTATAACACCCAACCAAAAAGATATGTGTACACTTATGTTCATAGCAGCGCAGTTCATAATAGCTAAAACCTGGAAGCAACCCAGATGCCCAACAATAGATGAGTGGCTGAGAAAGCTGTGGTTTATGTACACAATGGAAAACTATGCAGCTATAAAGAACAATGAACTCACTTTCTCTGACCCATCTTGGATTTGGCTTCCCGGGGTGGCAGGGGAGGGTTGGGTGGCATGTGACACAGTCTTTTGGTGGTGATAATGCTGTTTACACTCCTATTAATTTGTAGTCATATAAATCACTATTTAATTAATATGAGAGGGGAAAATTGATTGTATGTCTCAAACTTTTTAAAGCACAGACTGAGTTTTTTTAGTACTTAGGCTGTGTTTGATATGTTTACTCTCTCAAAAGCCTAGACCAGGGAGAACAGAAGCAACCGGTGGCACAGCTATATACAAATAATGTCAAAGGACATATATTATGGTGATATTGGGTATTATACAGTAAATCCTAACAAAGGGATTTTTAAAAGTTAGCCCAATTACCAAATAATATAATTATAACAATAACTATCTATTATCTTTTTGAACCCTAAGACAGCAAGAACCTCTGATTTCTTCTTTAGAGCCTATATTTCCCCTGGTCCTAGAACCTCTAGTGTGGGGCTTACTTTCCTGCATGCTTCTCTCAATTCATACCAAATAATATTGCATCCACTGATCCCAGCCTAATCAAGGAAATGAGTACCAACCCAGCATTCTTTACTTCAGACTGTGTCCAGAGATTTCAGGCATGGAATGTCAGCCCTTAAGCTTCATTACTCAGGTGAGACTTTTCCTTTCATAGTATTTCCTAATTCCATTCTTGGCGGTTCACTTCCTAACAAAGTCCCAAAACCTAGATATAAACCGGGTCCTGTGAGATAGAGCATATGTTCACATATATCCATAAACTAGGGCAAAATATATACCTGAAAGCAACAGTACACAATAGTCTGCAGTGAGTCAGTATCAAGTTCATAATGAAATAGTATCTAATTAGACTTAGATACCCTCCTCATCTACTTACTATTACAGTTCTCTCACTCACTCCAAAGCTTAGCAAAGAAAAGACTGCAAAGCTAAATAAGGGCAAGAGACTGGCATATTTTAATGATGACTCTTTAGTCACTATCAGGCCACCCCATCATCAGGGCCCTATTTGGGGAGTCCTGAGATTCCCAAACAGACATGATGGGCCCAGACCTCGAATAAATCCCTCTCTCCATTGTTACTGGCTTTCTCTATCAAGAACAATGAAATAGACCCCTTTGTGGGCCCCACATAGGACCTTGCCCTCAACTTGGATCAACAATGGTAGAGAATGTTCGACCCTCTGAAGGGAGAATGAACAACATACTCTAAGCTACACCTGAGAAAGATGGGTTGATATTGGGGCATCTTGGGATGTTCCTACTTATGAGCACAGAATGTGAGCTCAGATCTACAGGGATGCAGAGGTCACATATGCTCCTAAGGTGAATATGGGCCCCAGACTAAATCAAATTTATGGGGTTTGTAGTCAACAATATTTATACCCTTTTCCCATATTAGGGAGCTACCCTCTTCCCTGATCCAGCTTTCTGTTCCTTTTTCCAGCCATGACATCATCTCCCCAAACAATAACTTGGATTCACCTGCTTATCAGATTTCAGGCTCAGGGAAAAAAACAAAAAACAAAAAAACTAGTATAGCCACAGGCCCTTTGGAATATAACTAAAATATGCCTACTAGCTATCTACAAAATGGAGAAAACCCAACTCTTCATCTGCGCTATTCCCAACCTTTAGGTTCATCATTGGTCAACAATTTGTTTGGTTTTGTATGTTAACTCTGTTTTCAGCCACCAGGTTTTAAATGCTAGCATGCTGCTGACCAGACTTCCCTGGACTGACCACCCCACCAATGTGTCCTGGAGCTCTGATTCCCCAGAGCCCCACCCTACTAGGGAAAGAGAAAGGCAGGCTGGGAGTATGGATCTAGGAGTCAATGCCCATGTTCAGCAGGGAAGGAATTAAAGAAGCCAGACCTTCCACCTTCTGCATCTCACGATGACCCTAGGTCCATACTCCCAGAAGGATAAAGAATAGGAAAGCTATCAGGGGAGGGGATGGGATATGGAGAGCTGGTGGTGGGAATTGTGTGGAGTTGTACCCCTCTTATTCTATGGTTTTTTCAATGCTTCCTTTTTATAAATAAAAACATAAAATACCAAGTATTTTTATTTATTGTTCATCAAGAACAAAGACAAATCACTTTTATATCATATGATGAAATGGACAGATGATACATTTCTATTTGACTGAATGTCCTTGAATCATCTAAGAAACACTATGTCAAAAAGCAGAGGAAATAGAGATAAATTGCAGAACAATGTGTGGGTCTTGAGTTTCTGCAGAGATGGAGAGTGACAAGGAGAGGTTATCTCCTTAGTCTGGATGATCATGATGCTATCACCTTTCCAGAAGCCAGATATTAGAGCTACATGTCAGAAGTTACTGCAGGGTACACCATCTAACATCAACAGTGGAAGCTGAGCTCAGAGATTCTGTGCTGATAACAAGTGCTGAACCTGGACTTTCCACCCCCACTTCCAAATTTCACCCCAGGAAAAGAAATGTTAGTGACTGCTGGAGACGTTCTTCTTAAACGTTATGAGAGCCAGAAGAAGTTAGAGAACATCTGATATCCAGCTGGAAAATAACTCAATGATTACTTTTCAGTTGTCATAATGCTGGAGATGGAATTGGACTATGATCTTGACTCTGACCATGCTTTAACAAATGGAATCCTCCAATTTGCACTGGCTTTCTTTACCTGCTCCTGGAATTAGACTGCACCCTCTTTCCAATACTATGAGAATTCTTTAGAGACCAGAGCACTTCGTCATGAGCTTTAGCAGCCTTATGAGCTACAAATTGTTTTTTTTTTTTTGTTTTTGTTTTTTTTACAGAGAGCAGGATGTGTTTCCTTTACTTCATCTCGACAGTGCCTAGTTGCCTGGTCTACCTTTCTGTCCATAAATGGCTAGTGGCTGAATGAATGAGTAAAATGATGGTGGATGGGAATCCTAATAAATATCTACACTGATTTTTCTAGGTAGTCTTGTGTTTCCACCACTGAGTGAAACTCTCTCCTCTATACTGAGATAAGTTTAAACTCAATAACTAGATAATTATAGAGATGATGGAAATCCTTTCCCTTCTAAAAAAGTTATAAAACTCCTACTTGACTGTAAATGGTTATTTTAGGAACTAATTGGGGATTAAGGAATATCTAGCCTAGCAATCTTTTCATTGATCCCAAGTTATTTTTTAATTATTATATTTATTTATTTATTTATTGGATAGAGACATCCAGAAATGGAGAGGGAAGAGGGTGGTAGAGAGGGAGAGAAACAGAGAGATACCTGCAGCCCTGCTTCACTACTTGCAATGTTTTTCCCCTGCAGATGGGTACCAGGGGCTTGAACCCAGGTCCTTGTGCACTGTAGTGTGTGCATTTAGCCAGATGCACCACAGCCTGGCACCCCAGGCCATTTTATTTTTTACACAGATAGTAATAGTATGGTATAAAGCAACCTATATCCACATAAATATATTTAGCTATATAATGGAGTATGCATTACTTTTTTTAAATTTTTATTTATAAAATGGAACCACTGACAAAACCATAGGATAAGAGGGGTACAAACAATTCCTACAACCAGAACTTTGCATTTCATACCCTCCCCAAGAGCTTTCCTATTCTTTGACCCTCTGGCAATGTGGACCCAGGGTCATTATGGGGTGCAGAAAGTGGAAGGTCTGGCTTCTGTAATTGCTTCCTCACTGAACATGGGTTTTGACAGGTTGATCCATACTCCCAGCCTGTCTCTCTCTTACCTTAGTGGGGCAGGGTTCTGGGGAAACAGGGCTTCAGGATACATTGGTGGGGTTGTCTGCCCAGGGAAGTCCAGGTGGCATCATGGTAGTGTCTAGAACTTGGTGGCATTATTTTTCTTGTTGCTGTCTCTGGAAATTCACCAATTCAGGATGACCTTTTCAGATACAGAGATCTAAAGAAGCATAGAAATAGGGAAAAGAGCTATAGCACTGCAGCATCCTCTACGTGACAAAGCAGTGAGCCCTAAATTACCTTTCCTTACATCAACTTTCCAGTCACAAATGTGTAAAAGAAGGTATTTATATAACTGGCATAATCTAAAACCAACCTGCAAATGACAGGGTTTTTAAAATTGAGACATTTTCTTGCTAAATATAATCATAATATAGTTTGATTGGCATAGAATTTTTATATCTCTGTACTTGTGTTTTATCCCTAACGTGAAAGTGCTGAATTTCATACATGTTTGCTCATTAGTAGACATTCTTTTTCTTAAGACAATAAATGTCTATGAATGAATTGCTAAGAACCTACATCAATTATTGTATTTAGGGCCTTGTTTTATATTTGTTAATTTTAACACCTGTGGCTATATATATATATATATATATATATATATATATATATATAAAACCACATAACAAATTCTTTTAAAATATTTTTATTTATTTATTTTGAATAGAGGTGGAGCAAAATTGAGATGAAGGGGTAGACAGATATATAGAGACACACCTGCTGGACTGCTTCGTCACTCATGAAATTTATCCCTTCAGGAAGGAACAGAGGCCTTGAACCTGAGTCCTTGGGTACTGCAATGTGTGTGTGCAATTCGGTGTGCTACCTGCCCTCTTATTTCAATGTTTAAATTCATATTATATAAAACTATCTAAAACATGTTCAAGTAGCCACTGAACGTTTACATGCTATTAAATATGAAGCATAGCATCAGCTCTAGTAATGAGAAATTTTCTTTAGTGATAATTTTTTTGGTGAGCTGGCTGTCTTTAGGAAAGTTCAAGACAATATGTTTTATGTTATTTTAAACAGACAGAAAGGGATAGTAAGATAGTGAAAGAGACCACAGTATTGATGCTTCCTTCAATGTAGTTGGGCCAAGCATATACCTGAATGGTGCATATATCACATTATTCAAGTGTCAAGACAATATATTTTAGGTTTTATCCCAACTTAGATGTATAAGAATGCTTCTAAATATCTATGACAATGATATTCTAAACAAATTAAGGGAAATCTGCATAAGAACTAAAGACTAGACTGTTTCACTTGTGCAGCTTTTTCTGCTAGTCGGGATAAATATTAACTGACATAGAACTTCTGTTTTCAACATGAGGACATCTCCCATCGGCATATTTTTTTATTCATAAATTCTCATTCTCTCCATTAAAAACTCAGACAACTTTTTAATGTCAAACATGGCACTACTTCTAGAGATCTGTTTGCAGGGTCTTCTGCTTTACAAACCCTCTGCTATAACTTGACCTTACGGCATTCACCCTTAAATCAAATGATTTGGCAAAGGAAGTCATTTAGGGTTAAGATTTAAATAGTAATTACAAATATTTTGAAGTATTTAGCAACTGAAACTTCCGGATTGTTTTTTTCCAAATGTGTAAAACAAGCACACACTTAACAGAACAACAGTAAAATGTCAGTATACTAAACAGAGACAGTCAACAGCTGGTAGAAAATTGAATTGAACTTTGTCCAGAGACAATAGAAAAGGAAATTAAAGGCTTCAAATTGCTTATAGCAAGCCAGAGTAAAACCAACTGCTTTTTGGGGGGGTTCATTAAAACATCTTGAACAATTTTCCAATGATTTTTGGCTCAAGAAGCCCCCAAAGAAGATTTTGCCATGCAGAAATTTAATCCATATGTTTCTGATTCACTT
>NC_080165.1:36350467-36447967 GCF_950295315.1 Erinaceus europaeus
ATTAAAAACTTAGCACTGTATGTTTGTTACGAAAGGATTTAGACTGAGGATATTCTCACTTTTTTCCGAGAGAGTGTATGGAGTAGTTATTAGACCTCTGAAAGCCGCATTATCCTTTACTACTCTTAGAAGAGCCTCTCTTGCTCTGCACAGCTCACCTAAAGACAGGACTCTAGAAGGCCTATAGGATGTGACCCTGGAAAAACTCAAATGTTTTCTTCCTGCTGGACCCAGGTACCAAGCATTGGCAGCTCAAATCACACAGTTACTGTGCAGTATACTTTCACTAACTTATCAGAAATTGCTCAAGATCTAAGTCTTGGGACTACTTTTCCATTTGGTGTTGGAAAAATGTGATTGAATTAACAAACTCTGGCTGGTTAGGTGAAGGGACAAGGAATCTACAGGACATCCTGTACAGAGTTGAAAGCATCTCCTTTGTAAGAATATTTTTCTTGTTTCAGGTAGGTTTTGACAGTTTAGAATATCTTTGGCCTTCACTCCAGTTTCCTACACCCTCTGAGCAAATAAAAAATCCTCCTTGACCATCATAGTCCTTACTAAATTGAAATAAACTCCGAGCTCAGCTTTCCAGAAGAGAGTAAATGTAAAGACTTCACCTATTAAGAGCCACCTTGCAAAAATCTTGTAGCAAGCGAGTCCCACGAGATACCTGGTGTTTACAGGAAAAGTTTACAAGGTTTGGTGCTTGGTTTGCGCTTTATCGTTTCTGTCCACAAGAGGGCGCATCATCCTCCAAATCCGCCTCCAGCATTTCTACTCTCTAAAGGGTGGAATCCGCAAAGCATCTCCAATCTGCAGTGACATTCATTTTCCACCAGACCAGTTACTCCTTCTCAAACATTGAATACAGGTAAACAATTTGAGCAGAACTAGATTCCCCGACGTGGCTAAGGAAACTGCTCAAGCGCTTTCTCCTAAAAGGTTGCTAAACATCTCAGCTCGGCAAATCACCTAAAAGCAAGCCTGCACGAGGAATGGATAGAGATACAAGGTTAAGACGTTTAGAATAATCACTCAGACCCATCGCAGAAACCGAAGTTTTCTAAGTTTCCATTGTGGGAGGCCCCTATATATGAGGAAAATAGATAAGCCAGGCAGAATCAAGGGTCTCTGTGTCCATCTGGGAACATCCCTCCTCACCACCCCACCACCACCACCACCACCACCCCCATCCCCACCACCACCGCCACCACCCTGTGTTTTCTGGTAGTGGAAGAGGACTGCAGGAAGCCACCAAAATGTTTTCGGTCCTTGATTATGAAAAAGATGAGGTTTTAATACAAACGATTGTAAAAAAAAAAAAATCGCTTGGCACCCAGTAAGTATTCAGTCTTGAGTAACAGCCTCATTTTTTATCAATGTAAAACAGAGATCTGGAGGTACTAAATTCTGAAACCACTTGGGAGGAAAGGCGGGGGGATTGCAAAAAGTGGGTGGAGGAGATTGGGGAGGAAGGACACTGGGAGAATTCCTGACTTTTGAAAGTATTTTGCTTTCCGAGTCTGGCAGTAGTGCAGGCTTGTAACAAATTAGTGCCCTAAACTTCCTAGAGAACCAGAAGAACGCACTTCTACATTTCATGTAAGAGGGTGCTTAGCAAGACAGAAACTTGTCTTTAAATATCAAGGAGGAAGAACAACATTGTTGGCCCCATGGTGTAATGGTTAGCACTCTGGACTCTGAATCCAGCGATCCGAGTTCAAATCTCGGTGGGACCTTCTTTACTTCCTTTTAAAGAATCTGGCTTCCATTCCAAGAATTTTGTTGTTTGTTTTCTTTTGTGCATTCACTTGGGGGTGTTGCTGAAATGCAGACTCTCTATTTTACCAAGCTCCCTGGAGGTACCCACTCCACTCTTTCTCAGCCACTTTTCATAATGCAATATTCCATGGAGTGAGGAGAGCTGACTAAATTCAGAAGCTGCAAGTTCTAATCCCAATTATGTCATTTATTTATTTATTTATTTATTTATTCATTTATTTTACTTGTTCTTTTTACTTGAGAGATTAATGGTTTACAGCATAGTATTTTGTCTTTTTTTTTTTTTCCTCATCCTTCCCATCACCAAAGTTCTATGTCCCCTTACCCACCCCCATAAACACTATAGGAGGTTGGTTGGTGGTGCACCTGGCTTAGCGCACACACAACAATGTACAAGGACCCAGGTTCAAGCACCTGGTGGTGAAGCAGGACTGCAGGTGCCTCTGTCTCTCTCCCTCTCCCCTCTCAATCTCTCTCTGTCTCTATCTAATAATAAATAATTTTTTTTAAATAACTGCGACACACCGCTGGAGCGGAGGAGCAGCAGGAAGGAACAGAGTCCCCGAAGAGACCAGTGGGTGGACCAGGAGTAGGTGCAAGGGAGAACAGAATTACAACACACTCATTTAGGAGGGTGAATCTGAACTCAATTTTTATTCAGCAAGTGAGAGTTTATATATCTTTCAGTCTTACATAAACAATATCTGGAACAGAAAGTAAAGCTCATTTCTTGATTAGATGGCCTTGCGGTTTTACACAGAAATGTCGTACTTTATGGGGTGATGCATTTCTGAGTAATAGGCTTAGCAGATAGTATTTTATGTAGAGTTTTAACATATTTCATAAGAGGAGGTGAGTAAGTATTAAGAATTTTTCCTAAAACTTTATGTATTTGATGACCCATAACTTCATCCACCTCATTGCTTTGTGTACATTTCCTGTTCATCTGTATCTACTTCATCCACCTCATTGCTTTGTGTACATTTCCTGTTCATCTGTATCTAATCTGGGAACAGGGGCTGTTCGTCCCAATTACACGGCATCATTACCATGTACATAATGAAAACAATAATCAGAGTTTCCAATTTAGATCTGCTCAGGATGCCAAGACCCACTCCCAGAATTCTTCTTCCTTGAAGAGAGTTTTCCGGGGTGCTGACCCTGTCAGACCCGTTGTTCTGGAGTTGAGTGGAGTGTGGCAAATAACCACTACAATTCTCCCACAGTCTTAGGTATAGGTTGACTTTTTATTCATTCATATGTTCAATTCTCTATACTCTGCATATGAGTGAAGCTATTCTGTAGTTGTCCTTTATCTCCTTGCTTATGTCACTAAGCATAATCTTCTCCAGTTCCATCCACTATATCCCAAAGGAAATGATATATTTTTTTACTGCTGAGTAATGCTTTATGGAATATATGTCTCATAACTTTTTTAAAGTTTTTTTTAATCTTTTTATTTTATTTATTATTAAATAGTGATGGAGAGAAATTGATAGGTGGGGATAAGGAAGGAAAGAGACAGAGAGACACCTGGCCCTGCTTCATCACTCACGAAGCTTTCCCCCTACAGGTGAGGGTGAGGGGCTTGAACCCCATCCTTACACACTGTAATGTGTTCGCTTAACCAGGTGCACCACCACCTGGCCCCTCTCATAACATTGTTATGTGATCAATTTCAAAGGGCATTTTGGTTGTTTCCAAGTTTTTGCTATTGTGAATAAAGCTGCTATAAACATGAGGGGGTGCATATTATAATGTTTTTTGGGTAAATGCCTAGGAGTGGAATTGCTGAATCATAAGGTGTGTCCATTTGTATTTGTTTAAGGGATGGCTGCACTGATTTTTCACTCCCACCAGTAGTGTAATAAAGTTCCTTGTCTCCACATCCTCTCCAACACTTAGATTCTCTTGTTTTATTGATGGAGCCCATTCTCACAGATGGGAGAAGACTGCAACTTTTTAATGATGAATGATTTGGGTCATTTCTTTTTGTCTGTTTATTTGCTTTGTTTTTAACCAGAGCATTTCTCAGCTCTGGCTTATGGTGGAGCTGGGGATTGAACCGGGGACTTTAGAGCCTCAGGCATGAGAGTCTGTTTGCATAACCATTATGCTATCTACTCCCACCCTGAATTGGAGCATTTCTGCATATGTCTGTGGGCCATGTGTCTCTCTTAGAGAACTGTCTATTCATATCTCTGTCCAATTTTATTGGGCTGTTCTATCTCTATTTGTTCAGCTGTCTGAATTCCTTACAGATGTTTGATATCAACCACTTATCTGAAGTGTAGTGTGCAATATCTTTTCCCATTTGGTGGGTTTCCCATTTATCCATATGAAATTTTCTTTTGAGATATATATATATCTGCTTTTCAATCTGATATAGTCCTATTTGTTCATTCTTGATTTTATATCCCTTGCCTGTGGGGTGGAGTCTCCAAATACATCTTTACTTATTAAGGTTCTGAAACATTTCACCAATGTATTATTCTATGTATTTTATAGATTTAGGTCTAATATCCAGCTCTTTGGTCCATTTTGAGGTAGTTAATTTTGGTGCACGGTTTTAGGTAATGGTCTAGTTTCATTTTTCTGCATGTGGTTGTCCAATTCCCCCAGTACCATCTGTTAAAGAGACTTTCTTTTCCCCATTGGGCAGTTGTGGCCCTTTTATCTTATATAATTTGTCTGTACATATGTGGGTCCAGTTTTGGGCTCTCTGTCCTATTTCATTGGTCCATATGTCCATTTTTGTTCTAATACCACACTGTTTTAACTACTATTACTTTGTAATATAAACTGAAGTCAGGAATTGTGATGGGTCAGGAGAATAGCAGTGGTGCACTTGGCAGAGCACACACACTACCATGTTCAAGCCCTTGACCTCCAATTTACAATAGCATCAAAAAGAATTAGACATCTAGGTGTAAATTTAACAAAGAACACAAAGGACTTGTACCTCAAAACTGTGAATCACTGTGAAAAGAAATAAGCAAAGACACAGGAAACGGAAAGATATCCCATGCTTATGGGTTGGAAGAATTAATATCATTAACCTCTAGGGATTTCCTAACTTACTCCTATGAACAGCACATTTTAATGTAATGTCCCCTGAGGACTAACCCTGCAGGCTTTATTGCTTGTGTAGAGTAGAGGCTTGAATTAATGTAGGCCTAGGAATCTTTGAAGGAAAAATTGGGATGGTGAGATCTAAATAGGGTGATAGGGAAATATCTCTCTTGAATAAGTGCTGCTTTGTTGTGCTCACTACCAGGTTCAAGCTTTCCCTACACACACTGAAGAAAGCTTTGGTACAGTTTTTCATCCTTTCACTTAGAGTCTGTGTTTGTCTTGTTGAGTTAGGTGGGATTCCTGCAGATAACATATGGTTGGGTTGTGTTTTCTATTCCATCTTCCTACTCTGTGCCTTTTGAATTCAGGCCACTGACATTTATTGATATCAAAGATTGAAGATATTTTAATGCCATTATTATATATTTTTAGAGTGTTCTGATATATGGCATGTTTATGGTGATCTGACTATTTATAGGAAACCTTTCAGAACTTCTTTCAAGGCAGGCTTGGTGGTAGTTGATTCCTTCAACTGTTGCTTGTCTGAGAAGGTTTTTATGCCTCCATCTAGTCTGAATGACAATCTAGCAGGATACAGTAGTCTTCGTTGAAACATGGGCATTGACTGGTCAATCCATACTCCCAGTCTGCCTCTCTCTTTCCCTAGTAGAGTGGGTCTCTGAGGAAGCGGGGCTCCAGGACACATTGGTGGGGTCGTCAGTCCAGGGAAGTCTGGTCGGCATCATGCTGGCATCCAGAACCTGGTGGCTGAAAAGAGAGTTAACATACAAAGCCAAACAAATTGTTGAACATGTTTCTGCATTTCTGATGACAATTCTTTCAAACTCTTTCCTCATTCCTGTGACTAATTCCTCAACTGTCACTTAGATGTTGATCTCATTCTTCTGTACTTCAACCTTTGGGGGGGCTTTTAGCTAGAATTTTGTCCTGGTTCATTTCTCCAATGTTTCTCCTTGGTTTAACTGTTATTATAGTGCGTTATGAGGTCCTTCTCTCAGTACTTTTCAGTCCACTGGTCACTCTTGACTGGATTGATTTGTGTCTAAGTAAGGTACTTAAAGAGTTCACAGTTGTGGAAATTAACAGTTGTTTCAATGCTATCTCAATCCCTCAGTTGAAGCACAGTGGCTGTTAAAGCCTCTTTTGTTCTTTTTTCCCTGTAGGCTATGGTAGCCTGAGGCCTTTTTACCTACAAGTAGGTTTTTTTAGCTTAATCACTCACTCCTGACCTAGAGATAAAGCAGGGTGGGGAGAGATATCACAGTGGTTACACAAAGAGATTCCCACACCCCAAGAATCCAAAGCTCTTGGCTCAATTCAGCTTCTCTGCTGGCAGCCAGAACAAAGTCAAGCAGCACTGCTGGGCCCTGTGAGTTTCTAAATAAGTCCTGTTTATAGACTGTAGATTCTGAGGCAATTATTCACCATGTTTTCATCAGGAGAACAATGTGGAAAGGCTCCACTATACAGCCCCACCACTAGACCACCAGGGTGTAGATCTTATCCTGAATTTCCCAGCCAGTTCTGTGCCTCTCAATGTCAGCACAAGGCCTCCCACTGCTGCTTCAGCCTCTGAGGGCAGTAGCAATAGAGACTTACAGTTGCATTTGGTCAAAATGCTATCAAACTAAATAATGTTTTTTCCAAAATTTTGAGAACTGTGCTGACATGAGTTCACCTCTGAAGATGCCTGTTTTCCATACCTATGGCCTAAGTTTAAACCTGGTCCCCAACAAACTGGGAAATGTTTCAGCACTGTGGTGTCTTTCTTCTTTTCTGTGTTTCTTTTCTATCAAAGAAATAAGAAAAAAATCAGCAAGGAGGATAGGAAGATAGTATAGTGGTTATGCAAAAAGATTTTTATGCCGTAGGCACCAAGGTCTCAGGTTCTATCTCCAGCACCACCATAAGCCATAGCTGATACTAAATTAAATAAATCAGTACATTCAGGAGGCCTAAGAACTGCATCTTTCAGATGATATGAAAGACCAATGACGGGGCCAGGTGGTGGCACACCTGGTTGAGTGCACATGATGCAATGCACAAGGACCCAGGTTCAAGCCCTCAGTTCCCACCTGCAGAGGTAAAGCCTTGTGAGTGACTGTGAAGCAGTGTTGTCTCTCTGTCTCTCTCCCTATCAACCCCTTCCCTCTTGATTTCTGGATAGGTTAAGCGCACGTGGCGCAAAGCACAAGGATCAGCTTAAGGATCCTGGTTCGAACCCCTGGCTCCCCACCTGCAGGGAATCGCTTCACAGGCAATGAAGCAGGTCTACAAGTGTCTATCTTTCTCTCAGCCTCTCTGTCTTCCCCTTTTCTCTTCATTACTCTCTGTCCTATCCAACAACAACAATAACAGCAATAACAATAATAACAACAGCAACAATGATAAACAATAAGGGCAACAAAAGGGAAAAAAATAGCCTCTAGGAGCAGTGGATTAGTGGTGCAGGCACCAAGCCTCAGCAATAACCCTGGAGGAAATAAATAAATAAATAAAACAGCTGGGTCACTAAATAAATCAAAAGAGAACTTAAAAATTACTTGGATAATAACTAAATGAATAACTAAATTAAGAGATCAACTACCAGACCCTGTGGAATACAGCATAATGTATCCTAAGAGAAAAGTTTTCAACTGAGCTACCTAACATCACAACTGAGTCAACTTGAAAAGTAGCAACAAAGAGACCCAAAAGTCAGCAGGAGGAAGGAAGTAGTCAAAATCAGAGCAGAAATTATTAAAATCTCATCCCAAAAGATAATCCAAAAGATGAATTAAGCCAAGAGCTGGCTTTTTGAAAGGTTAAATAGAATAAACCACTGGCTAGACTCACATACAAGAAGAGAGAAAGCTATGATGAAAACAATCAGGAACAAGAAAGATGAAATAACAACTGAAGATGGGGAGATACAAGAAATCATATGGGAAAAGAAAACTATAGACCTGGGAGTCAGGCAGTAGCGCAAAGTTAAGCTCAGGTGGCACAAAAGCGCAAGGACTGATGTAAGGATACCATTCAAGCCCCTGGCTCCCCACCTGCAGGGGAGTTGCTTCACAGGCGGTGTAGGTCTGCAGGTGTCTATCTTTCTCTCCCCCTCTCAGTCTTCCCCTCCTCTCTCCATTTCTCTCTGTCCTATCTAACAAGGACATCAATAATAACAACAACAACAATAACTACAACAATAATACAACAAGAGCAACAAAAGGGAATAAATAAATAAAGGTTTTAAAAAAACTTTAAAAAAAACTATAGACCTATGTCTGATGAACATTAATGCAAATATCCTGGTCAATATCTTGGCAAGTTGAATCCAACACTATATCAAGTGGGATTCATCCATGGGAAACTGGGATGGTTCAATATCTGCAAGTCAGTCAATCAATTTATTTCATCATATTAACAAAAAAGAAAAAGAAAAATCATCTAGTCATATCAGATGACACTGAAAAGGCATTTGACAAGATACAAGACACATTGATGATAAAGACCTTCCAGAAATTAGGAACAGAGGACAATTCCTCAATATAGTAAAGAGCATTTATGACAAACCCACAGCTAGCATCATTCTAAATGGAGAAGAGCTGAAAGCTTTCCCTCTAAAACTCGGAACCAGACAATGATGTTCACTATCTCCACTATTTTTTTTATTTTTAATATTTATTTATTTTACCTTTTGTTGCCCATGTTGTTTTTTATTGTTGTTGTTGTAGTTTTTGTTTTTTATGTCATTGTTAGGTAGGACAGAGAGAAATGGAGAGAGGAGGGGAAGACAGAGAGGGTGAGAGAAAGACAGACACCTGCAGATCTGCTTCACCGCCTGTGAAACTACTTCCCTGCAAGTAGGGAGCTGGGGGCTCAAACTGGGATCCTCGAGCCTACTATCTCCACTATTATTCCAAATAGCCTTTAAAGTCCTTGCCACTTCATTCAGACAGAAAAGAGCTATCAAAGGTACACATATTGGAAAGGAGAAATCAAACTATTCCTATTTGCCAATGACATGATAATATATCTAGAGAACTCCAAAAACTCCAACAAAAAAACCACTAGAAATAATTAATAAATTCATCAAAGTAGCAGGACATAAAGTCAGCTCATAGTTCTATGGCATTTCTGTATACAAACAAGGAACCAGTTGAAAGGAAAAATAAAAGACTCAGTCGCATTTACAACTGAACCCAAAAAGATAAAATACCTTGGGATACATCTCAGAAAAAAAGGTGAAGGAACGTTACAGCAATAATTATAGGACATTGTTAAAAGAAATAAAGAAGGACACACAAAAGTGGAATAATTCTTGCTCCTGGATTTGAAGAATAAACATCATTAAAATGGCCATTCCACCAAAAGCAATCTACAGTTTCAGTACAATCTCCATCAAGAACCCAGTGCATTTTTCAAGCAAATTGAACAACAAAAATTTGTGTGAAACCACAAAAAGCCACAAAATGCCAAAGCAATGCTGAGAAATAAAGGAAAAATATGGAAGTATCATACTCCCCAACTTCAGTTATAATCAAAACAGCATAGGGTACAGTAATAAAAATGAACACTTACAGCAGGCCAGTCTTGTCCCACCTGGTTAAGTGCTCACATTATAGTGCACAAGGACCCAGGTTCAAGCCCCTGATCCCCACCTGCAGGGGGCAAGTTTCACAAGTGGTGAAGCAGTGATGCAGGTGTCTGTCTCTCTCCCTCTCTACCTCCCCTCTCTTCTAAATTTCTACCAAATAATTTAAAAAAATAAATAAGGATAAAAATGGAGCAGAGGGAGTCAAGCAGTAGCCCAGCAAGTTAAGCACAGGTGGCACTCTTAAAGCACAAGGTTCTGCATAAGGATCACAGTTGCAGCCCCCGGCTCCCCACCTGCAGGAGAGTTGCTTCACAGGCTGTGAAGCAGGTTTGCAGGTGTCTATCTTTCTCTTGCCCTCTCTGTCTTCCCTTCCTCTCTCCATTTCTCCCTGTCCTAACAACAACAACATCAGTAACAATAATAATAATTAATTAAAACAACAATAAAAAGGGCAACAAAAGGGAAAATAAATAAATAAAATATTAAAAAATAAAATAAATAAAAATGGAGCAGAGGGCAGGGGTAGATACCATAATGGTTAAGCAAAAAAATTGCCATGCCTGAGGCTCTGAAGTCCCAGGTTCAATACCCTGCACCACCATAAGCCAGAACTGACCAGTGCTCTCTTGAAAGAAAGAAAGAAAGAAAGAAAGAAAGAAAGAAGAAGCAGAATTCAAAGTCCAGCAATGAGTATAAAGATATACAACCATCTAATACATGACATAGGGGTAGAAACAATCAATCAGACAAAAAAGTTCCCTTCAGCAGATGATACAGAATTTTGGTGGTGGGTGTAGTCTTACAATCTTGTAACATACTATTAAATCAAAAAGAAAAAAAAAAAGAAAAGAAAAGGAAGGAAGGAAGAAGTTAAAGGGAAAGCGAGAATTTGAATAGATGATTGGTGGTTTCCAATGTCTGTGTTCTTTTCCACATCAGTTTACTGGTTCTCTCAGAAGTTAGTTTGCAGTAAAGCTATTATTTCAAACTAGTAAAGAAATGATGAATATATTAATTAAATGCCTTTGAGATAGCTGGTCAGCCAGATAGATATTCAAGCCAAAAAATTGCAAGAAAAATTTCTATCTGAACCAACCCTTTTTTATTGATTGATTGATTGATTGATTGATTTTGCCTCCAGGGTTATTGCTGGGGCTCGGTGCCTGCTCCACAATCCACTGCTCCTGGAGGCCATCTTTGCCCCTTCTGTTGCTCTTGTTTTATCATTGTTGTGGTTATTATTATTGTCATTGATGTCGTCGTTGTTGGATAGGACAGAGAGAAATGGAAAGAGGAGGGGAAGACAGAGGGGAGAGAAAGATAGACACCTGAAGACCTGCCTCACCGCTCATGAAGCAACAACCCCCATGAAGTTGGGAAGCCGGGGTCTCCAACCAGGATCCCTATGCCGGTCCTTGTGTGCTTCACCCGCTGCGCTACCGCCCGACACCCTGGACCAACCTTTTTAGTGTTAAGAGATCTTTTCTACGAGATACCATAAGAATATTTTATTTTTTGGGAGTCGGGCGGTAGCACAGCGGGTTAAGCGCAGGTGGCGCAAAGTGCAAGGACGGGCGTAAGGATGCCGGTTCGAGCCCCCGGCTCCGCACCTGCAGGGGAGTCGCGTCACAGGCTGTGAAACAGGTCTGCAGGTGTCTTTCTCTCCCCGTCTTCCCCTCCTCTCTCCATTTCTCTCTGTCCTATCCAACACCGACAACAACAATAAAACAACAAGGAAAACAAAAGGGAATAGATAGATAGTAAAAAAAAAAAAAAAATTAAACATAAAAAAGAATATTTTATTTTTGTTTTAATGTCTTTTGTTTGCTCTCACCTTCTATTTTCATATGGACTGATTTTTTAAATATTTTATTTATTTTATTTTTTAGAGACATGGAGAGAGAAAGAGAGAGAGAAACATCACTGCTCAACTTTGGCTTAGGGATTGAACCTGGAACATTAGGAGCTTCAGGCATGAGAGTCTGTTTGCATAAAGAACTGATTTCTTTCCTGAATTATTTCAAAGTTATTTGCAGACACCTTTCTTCTTTGCCTTTTTTTAAATTATATTTTTATTTATATATTACTGGATAGAGACAGAGAAAATTTGAGAAGAGGAGGTAGAGAAGGAAAGAGAGAGAGAGATGCAGCCGTGCTTCACCACTTGTGAAGCTTTCCCCCTGCAGGTGGGGACCAGAGACTTGAACCTGGGTTCTTGCACACTATAATGTGAGCACTTAACCAGGTGTGCACCACCTGGCCCCTTCTTGGTTTTTTATAATTCAAATATATGCAAAAGTACTTTTTAAATAGCTTATTTGTTTACTTATATAGAGATAGAGAAAAATCAAGAAGAAAGTGGGGAGATACAGAGAGAGGCAGAAAGATACCTACAACACTATTCCACCACTTGTGAAGCTTTCACCCTACAGATGTGGGCTGGGCGCTTGAACCCAGATCATTGTGCACTGTAGCATGTGCCTCAAACAGGTGTGCCATCACCTTAGCAATATTTCTTTCACATCTTTCTATGAAACACAATAGATTGCTGTACTAAAGAGTAAAATACCAATAAATATTTGCTGAAATTACTGACAATATTAATTGACTATTGAGCAGTTTGGGGAGTGCAACCTCTTTGAAGTTCATGTGACTTAAGAAAGAAAATGCTGGGTGGGGAGATAGCATAATATTTATGCAAACAGACTCTCATGCCTGAGGCTCCAAAGTCCCAGGTTCAATCCCCCCACACCACCATAAGCCAGAGCTGAGCAGTGTGCTGGTGTTTCTCTCTGTGTCTCTGTCTGCATCTCTCTCAAAAATAAAATAAATTTTAAAAAAAGGAAGAAAGAAAATGCTGGGTGAGGTAGATAGCATAATGCTTCTGCAAAGAGACCCTTATGCCTGAGGCTCTGATGTCCTAGGTTCAATCCCCTGCACCACCATAAGCTCTGGTAATAATGATGATAGTAATAATAATAAATAAATAAATAATAAGTAAATCTTTGAGGGTCCAGGCAGTGGCTCACCTGATTAAGTGCTCACATTACAGTGTGCAAGGACCCAGCTTCAAGCCCCTGGTCCCCACCTGCAGGGGGGAAAGTTTCACGAGTGGTGAAGCAGTGCTGCAGGTATTTCTCTGTCTCTCTCCCTCTCTGTCTCCCCCTTCACTTTCAATGTCTCTCTGTCTCTATCCAATAATAAAATAAATAAATGGGAGCCGGGCAGTGGCATAGCGGGTTAAGCTCTCATGGCACGAAGCACAAGAACAGGCATAAGGATCTAGGTTGGAGCCCAGAATCCCTACCTGCAAGGGAGGGGGGTCACTTCACAAGTGGTGAAGCAGGTCTGCAGGTGTCTTTCTCTCCCCCTCTCTGTCTTCCTCTCTCTCTTAATTTCTCTCTGTCCCATCCAACAGCAATAACAATAAGGGCAATAAAAAATGGAAAAAAATGGGGGAGTCAGGCGGTAGCACAGCGGGTTAAGCACACGTGGCACCAAGTGCAAGGACCAGCATAAGGATCCCGGTTCAGCCCCCAGCTCCTCACCTGCAGGGGAGCTTCACAATCAGTGAAGCAGGTCTGCAGGTATCTTTCTCTCCCCCTCTCTGTCTTCCCCTCTTCTCTCCATTTCTCTCTGTCCTATCCAACAATGACAACATCAACAATAATAGCTACAACAATAAAACAACAAGGGCAACAAAAGGGAATAAGTAAATATTTTTTTAAAAATGAGAAAAAAATGGCCTTCAGGAGCAGTGAATTTGCAATGCTGGCACTGAGTCCCAGCAATAACCCTGGAGGCAAAAATAAATGAATAAATAAAGTAATTAATTAAATAAAATAAATTTTTTAAAAGTTAGAAAGTGCTTTATTCACTTTATAAGAGAAAATTAAGGGTGTTCCTTTTCCCCTGGACTGGAAAACTCTACATTTTGTAAAATGATTAAGATCCTGATTGACAGAATAAATTTATTTCAAAATAAACTCTGATTTCAACTTTGTACAAAGTTGAAAGTGAAAGCTGGAATATTCAACACATTAAAAAGAAAATGCAAAGCAATAAAGAAATACTTATACTTCCTTTGAATGAAAAAGAAGAAAAACAAAATAGAAGTATCTATGTGTATATGCATAAACAAAGGAGAAAAAAACAGAAAGAAGAAATAAAAATCTAATGACAGAGTTTACTTATGGGAGTTTACTTATGGAAAAAGATGGAAGGAAAAAGTTTCAATATGCCTTCTTTTAATTTTCAAATCTTATTTTCATTATTATTATTATTTATTGAATAGAGACAGCCAGAAATTGAGAAGGAAGAATGTCAGGAAATTGTGAGGATGTGGTTGAGCTTGGCAGGGCTTGACTTGAGGGAATATCCATCCTGTCAGTCTCTCTGTCTCTACTGAGAGGTTGAGCAAGGAGGGACACAACCCCCCAAGGTTTGTCTTGTCTTATCAGACTCCCTGCTTCACAAAGCACCCTGCATTCCTGATACTATGGCCTGCTCCCTTATTATCTACATAATCAGTATTTTGCCTGAAAGATCCACCCCCATTCCATTCCTACATTTTGGGATGCATTGGATCAACCTTCCCGTGGTGCATCCCGTGAGTACCCATTCATTGGGGAAACTGACGATCCTTCCTAGCCGACTGAATCCACATGGATCCCAGTCACTTTCAAAACCAGCAACAAGCTCCTGACAGCTTTCAAGCTGTTGGTCCTGCTCTTCGAGTCCACCCTGTTCAACGCTTGACGTCTTGTCATCCAATCTGGTCTCCTGCGCCTACACTGATCTTCTCTGTTCCAGACTCTTGGAAGCAGAATTGGCAGTCAGCTGAGGTAAAGAACAGGGACCTCATCACAGACCCCTGCAAGCATCAACCTGGCTTTGACCTAGCACATTATGATTGGGCCCTCCTCAATTGCTATCAAACAGGCCATGGCCAGTGCACCGCTATGTTCCATCGCTGGGGAGCCAGAGATGACCTGAACTGCCCCTGCGGCTACAGACAGACTATGACCCACATAGTCAACGACTGCCACCTCTCCAGATTCAAAGGAGGTCTCAAAACTTTACATCAGGCTCAACCTGACGCTGTTGACTGACTACGGAAGAAGGGCAAACGCTAGAAGAAGAATTCCATTCCTTATCTTCTTTCTACCCTCAAGGCCTTCCCTGCCTGCAGGGTATTATTAATCCTACCAGTTAAAACCCTCACAACAGTTGCTAAGGAAGTTCCTACCTTTCCCAGTCCCTTTTGCCTTTCTCTCCCCCTTTCCTAACCATGTCTGTTTCTGACTTGCCACTTCTGGGTCCAGCTCTTAAAAGCCTTGGCTCTCTGATCAATAAAGAATCAAATCGCCTTGCCACTACGAGCTCTGTTCCTGGGTCATCTCTCTAGCGTTGCTGAGTGAGTAGCAGCCCAGGTTGGCTCCAGTCGCATCTCTCCAACCCAGAGAATACACTCCCGAGAAGAGGCACCCCCCACACTAGCCCCACAGAAGAAGGTGATGGAGAGGTAGACAGAGAGATACCTGCAACACTGCTTTACCACCACTTAACACTAACAAAGTTTTCCCCCTGCATGTGGGGACTTAAAGCTCAAAACAGGGACAAATCTTATTTTTTTGGACAAAAGTGAGTAAGATAGAATGTCACAAAATGAGTAATGTGAAGCTAGGGTGGTTTTATAATTTGTTTTCAGATAAACCAATAAAATAGTAGCACTGCAGGTATCTTTCTGCCTCTCTCCCTCTCTATCTCCCCCTCCCATCTCAATTTCTCTCTGTCTCTCCCCCTCTCTCTCCTTCCCCTCTCAATTTCTCTGTCTCTACCCAATACTAAATAAAATAAGTAAATAATAAAATAAACCCATCCTACCCCAAGAAAATGTCCTTATATAAAAGAAAAATGGATCTCTCTGTTTTGCTTTGTAATTATCAGGTATCTGCAACCATACGGCTTTTCAAAGTTGCTTGACAGAGAATTAGTTCAGGTTAAGTACAAGTTCTAGAAATTTCCAGCCTGCAGAGGTATGGATCAACCTGCCAACTCCCATGTCCATCAGAGAAGCAATTACAAAAGCCAGAACTCCTACTTTCTGCATCCCCAAAACAATTCTGATCCATACTCCCAGTGGAGGAGAACTGGTAGGCGGAAGAGGATAAGAGGACTCTGTGAACCCCAACTCCACCAGGATCCAGAGAGAGAGGAAGAAAAAGGGAGGAACATTTAGGTGTAGTAATAGGGTTAAGTGTGGCTTGGAGGAGAAGAGAAGAGATGACTAGACCTGGAAGAAAAAAAGGACAATTTTGTTCAAATCTAGGCAGATAGTTGTAAAGATTGCTAACTCATGTCTGCATGAGAACTGCATGGCTTGCCCTGGAGAGATTGGGGATTCTGAATTCTGGTGGTGGGAATGGTGTTAAATTATATACCTGTTGACATGCAATTTTGTACATCAATATTAAATCAACAAAACATTTTTTCAGTTTTTTATTATCTTTACTTATTTATTTTTTTAAATTTTACTTATAAAATGGAAATGTTGACAAGACCAGGAGGGGCACAACTCCACACAATTCTCACCACAAGAACTCAGTATCCAATCCCCTCCCTTGATAGCTTTCCCATTCTTTATTTTCGTGGTCTCTGGCGGGGTGATCTCCAAGGGAAAGGTAACGGACTGGTTCTTTCTAGAGTAAAGACACCGGGGGAAACCTGCAGCATGCTCAGATCTCATTTATTAGGAGGTGGACATGAGTTAAATAGAAAACAAAACAAAGGGAATTATTATTGAAATATGTCAGAAATTACAGGTTTCTTAAAGGTTGGCTTTTCCTTATGGTAGGGGCTTGTGTGACAGGAATTGATGAGATGCAAGACAGTTATTCTCCATGATGCAAGCAACTTAATTATCCAGAGGTATTTGAGAGAAGCATAGGGGCTAAACCAGTAGGGTGAGACTGAGAGAAGATGCATATCAAAAGGCCATATAGAATTTCTCTTGTCTGGGGTCTGAGGTGTATGATGGAGTGTGTGATAAGGTGTGTTCTTCTGTGATCAGAATGTAAAGTGACTTTAAGTAAGTGAATCTTAAAGTAGGTGGCCATGTAGCCTGCAGTTAATGGGGAGAAGTATTGGGGTTTCTGTGGGCCTGAGAGTCAAGACGGAAAGAAATAAGTCTGAGTTTCCCCCCTTTTTCTCACCTCGGTTGAGAGAGACTCACCAAGAGGGTATCTTCTCAGACCTCCATCCAAGGATGGGGGTAGTTCTCCCTAAACTCTATCAAGCTTACACATAGTCACAACACTTTATCCTTCTGGGAGTATGAACCCACAACCATTACGGGGTGTAGAAGGTGGGAGGTCTGGCTTCTTAACTGCTTCCCTGCTGAATGTGGGCGTTGACAGGTCAATCCATAACCCCAGCCTGTCTCTCTCATTCCCTAGTAAGGTATACATTTAAAAAAGATAAAGAAAAAGAAAAGAAATAAGAAAAAAAGAACAATTAGCATTTGCTTAGTATATAAAATTTTATGTCTGGCCCTCAATGTGGATCAATAATGGTAGAGAATGTTTCATCCTACAAATAACATATGTTAGATAACATACTCTATCTACCACCTATGGAAGATAGGTCCTGAAATTGGGGAAGCTCAGAATGTTCCTACAGATAACCACAGGATGCAAGTTCGGACCATTGTTTGGAGCACTGTAGCATGTACAGAGATATAGAAGTTACATAGACTCCTATGCTGAATATGGGCCCTAGATCAGATCAATTGGGTTTACAGTCAACAATATTTATACACTTTTCCCATATTCGGGAGCTACTCTCCAGCTTTTTAGCCTTTTTTCCAGACATGACATCATCTCCCCAGACAATGACTTGGGTCTACCTGCATATCAGAGGTCAAGTTCAGGCAAAAACTAATAAAGTCATGGGCCATTTGGAATATACCTAAAATAGGCCTATTTCCAAAACAGAGACCCCAAATCTTTACCTGCAATATTCCAGCCTTTAGGTTCATGATTAATCAACAATTTGTATGGCTTTATATGTTAACTGTTTTTTAGCCACCAGATTCCACATACTACCATGATGCCAAAAAGACTTCCCTGGACAGATGAACCCACCAATGTGTCCTGGAGCTCTGCCTCCTCAGAGCCCTGCCCCACTAGGGAAAGAGAGAGACAGGCTGGAAGTATGGATCAACCTGTCAATGCCCATGTTCAGTGGGGAAACAACTACAGGAGCCAGACCTTCCACCTTCTGCATCCCACAATAACCCTGGGTCCATACTCCCATGGGGTTAAAAAATAGGAAAGCTATTAGGGGAGGGGATAGGATACAGAGCTCTGGTGGTTAGAATTGTACCCCTCTTATCCATTGGTCTTGTCAGTGTTTCTATTTTATAAATAAATGAATTTTAAAAATTTATGTCTGTAAGTAAAGTTTTTAAAAAAATATTTATTCCCCTTATTGTTTTATTGTTGTCATTGTTGGATAGGACAGAGAGAAATGGAGAGAGGAGGGGAAGACAGAGAGGGAGAGAGAAAGATAGACACCTGCAGACCTGCTTCACCACCTGTGAAGCGACTCCCCTCTGCAGGTGAGGAGCCGGTGGCTTGAACTGGAATCCTTAGGCCGGTCCTTGCACTTTGCGCCACGTGCACTTAACCCACTGCACTACCGCCCGACTCCCATGAAGTTTTTTTTTGAAAAAAAAAGGAGAAAGAAATTTCCAAGTAGCAGAGTAGATAGCATAATGGTTATGCAAAGACACTCTTGTGCCTGAAGCTCCAAGGTCCCTGGTTCAATCCACTGCACCACCATAAGCCAGGGTTTATGAATAGTGCTCTGGTTAAATAATATAATAATAATAAACTTGAAAGAAAGAAAGGAAGGAAGGAAGGAATGAAGGAAGGTAGGAAGGTAGGAAGGAAGAAAGAGAGAAAGAAATTGCCAGCCTAAAGACTCAATTCCAACAGTTGAATATAATTTAAGGACATGAAAGACTTGACAAAAACCTTAACCCATACAGGGACCAAACCCAAGATCTTGCTGTCATTAGTACCAAACTCTAACCAACTGAGCTGACCAGAACTTGAAAAATGTCATTCTAAACTTAGGTGAGAACCAAATAGCAATTTTAGTGTTATTTTCATTTCTCCAAGCTTCACAAGGTAGGAGGCAGTGCTACAGATATCTCACTTTCTCTCTTCCTCACACTCTCCCCCTCCTCTCAGTTTCTCTCTCCCTCTCCCTGTATTAGACATTTAATTTGTAGGTCTTTTGGGAGGATTTGATTTATCACCGGTGTACCACAACAGAGCCATTAATCTTGTAGCTTCATCAACATTAGCTGTTTCATTTTCATGACACTTCTTTTTTATTATTATTATTATTTTTTCATGACACTTCTGAAAAGCCAGATATCTCTGCAAAAGTTCAAAAGAAAGCTCTTCTGAGAAATGTGCAAGTTCCTTTTGTATAGCTAGAAAAGCTTTAATGGGGTCCAGGTAGTAGCACAGTGGGTCAAATGCACACGCTGGTTCAAGCCTCTACCAGCAAGGGTCTGAAGCAACTCCACAGGTGTCTATCATTCTCCCCCTCTGTCTTCCCCTTCTCTCTCGACCTCTCTCTATCCTATCCAACAACAGCAATGATAACAATAACAAAGGCAACAAAATGAGAAAAATGTCCTCCAGGAGCAGTGGATTCATAGTACAGGCACCGAGTCCCAGCGACAACCCTGGAGGCAAAAAGACAAAAAAAAAAAAGAAAGGCTTTAATTATTCTGTCATGTTTATCTTTTTAAGATTAGTGGTATCTGGTTTTGCTTTGTTTTTAGCCTTTTATTATTATTTTTTGGGATTATTTTCCATTGTCTATGTGAAATGCATTCCTAGGCTTCTGTCCTCAAAGTGGTTCTTAGCCATTATCATTGGTATTGTGCAGCTGCTTAAGACCCTGGTGACACCATCTGCACCTCAGTTACTTTTTTTTTAATATTATTTATTCCCTTTTGTTGCCCTTGTTGTTTTATTGTTGTAATTATTGTTGTTGGATAGGATTGAGAGAAATGGAGAGAGGAGGGGAAGGAAGACAGAGAGTGGGAGAGAAAGATAGACACCTGCAGACCTGCTTCACAACTTGTGAAGCAACGCCTCCACAGGTGGGGAGCCAGGGCTCGAACCAGGATCCTTACGTAGGTACCTGGGCTTTGCGCCACCTGCGCTTAACCCGCTGCGCTACAGTCCGACTGCTTGTTTTCTTTTCTTTTCTTTTCTTTTCTTTTCTTTTCTTTTCTTTTCTTTTCTTTTCTTTTCTTTTCATTATTTTTTTCCCTTTTGTTTTATTGTTGCTGTAGTTATTGTTGTTGCTATTGATGTCGTCGTTGTTGGATAGGACAAAGAGAAATGGAGAGAGGGGAAAACAGAGAAGGGGAGAGAAAGACACCTGCAGACCTGCTTCACCGCCTGTGAAGCGACTCCCCTGTAGGTGGGGAGCCTGGGACTCTAACCCGGATCCTTGCGTGGGCCCTTGCGCTTCGCACCACTTGACTTAACCCGCTGGGCTACCGCCCAACCCCCCTCCGCTACTTTCTATCCTATCAAATAAAATAAATTTTAGAAAAAAACAGATCATAGAAAGCCCATTCACCTTTTCCCCTTTGGCTACAGCAAAGATTTCCCTCCCCTATTTTAAATTTGTAGACTATTGGTGCCCAGATTGAAACAATGAGCAGTTCCTGTATTCATCATTCCAAAAGGACATTTTAAAACTTATTTACTTGACATACACAGGGAGAAATACAAAGGAAATAAACAGATGGAGAGAAAAAAAAGACATTTGGAGAACTGCTACAACATTCCTGAAGCTTTCCCCCTGCAGGTGGGAGCCAGGAGCTCGAACCTAGGTCTTTGAGCATGTGTATGCAATCAGATGCGCCACCACCTGGTTTTTTTGGTTTTGGTTTTATTTGTTTGTTCTACATTTTACCGAAACTAAAAGGTTTTTGCTTCTCAAATAATTTAAAGAACTAACTAGGATCACAATTGGAAAATTGTGAGATTTTATCCAAGTGACAAACAATGTGCATTGCTTTCAGATCTGGCTCTGTGGCTTAGTTGGTTAAAGTGCCTGTCTAGTAAACAGGAGATCCTGGGTTCAAATCCCAGCAGAGCCTCTTGTATTTTAAGATCAATAGAAGTCTGCTGCAGGAAAAATAGGCTACACAAGAAGGAAAAGAAGAGGAGTTGGGTGCTGGTTCGCCTGACTGAGCACCTGTGTTACAATGCATGAAGACCCAGGCTTGAGCCCCCTGTCTCTCCCCACTTGCAGTGGGAAAAGCAGGTGTCTGTCATTTTCTGTTTCCTCTTTCCCCTCAATTTCTGGTTGTCTCTATCAAATAAATAAAGACAATTTAAAAAGAAGGAAGGAGAAAACGTTCTCTTTTTCTCTCATAAGTAAGTAAACCTTAAATAACACATATCTTCTCAGAGTTATTTTTATTGCATTTTTTAAAGATGTTTTTATTTATATTTTTTTAAGATTTTATTTATTTATTAATAGAAAGACAGGAGGAGAGAGAGAAAAAGAACCAGACATCACTCTGGCACATGTGCTGCTGGGGATCGAACTCAGGACCTCATGCTTGAGAGTCCAAAGCTTTATCACTGTGCCACCTCCCGGTCCACATAGATTTTTTTTTAATTTTTTATTTATTTTCCCTTTTGTTGCCCTTGTTGTGGTTATTGATGTCGTTGTTGTTGGATAAGACAGAGAGAAATGGAGAAAGGACAGGAAGACAGAGAGGGGGAGAGAAAGATAGACACCTGCAGACCTACTTTACCACCTGTAAAGTGACTCCCCTGCAGATGGGGAGCCAGGGGCTCGAACCAGGATTCTTTTTTTTTTTTTTTTTTTTTTTATGGAGACTCAGAGTTGCACTTGGTGAGTCTCTGGGGAGTCCTTTCCTCCCTTCAGCTGTCCCCTTGTTGGTGGAGCAGACTGAAGGTGGTGTCTCCACTGATAAACTGTTGAACTGTTAGCAGTCACTTAATCTCTCCTTAGGCCCCTTCGAACCAGGATTCTTATGCCAGTCCTTGCACTTTGTGCCACGTGCGCTTAACCCACCTGCGCCACTGCCAGACTCCCAGATTTTTTTTTATTTTATTAATGAGAAAGAAATGTGGAGAAAGAGAGAACCAGACATCACTTTGGTACATGTGCTGCTTGGGATTGAACTCAGGACCTAATGCTTGAGAGTCCAATGCTTTATCCATAGTGCCATCTCTCCAGGCACTAAAAGTTTTCTTTTAAGTAATCCTAAACAATTACAATATGTCTTTTCTAAAGGAATTTATCTCTTAATTAAATATTATTTATTTTAGGCTGGAAATAGGATATGATGGTTATGCAAAATAAGTTTAAGAGATAATTCACTTGTGGGGCCAGGCAGTGATGTACCAAGTTAAACATGCACACACTATAGTGCAAAAGGACCAGGTTCAAATCCCTGATTCTCACCTGCAGGAGGAAATTATCAAGAGTGGTGAAGCAGGGCTGCAGGTATCTCTATGTCTCTCCCCTTCACTATCTACCCCTTCCCTCTCAATTTATCTGTCGCTATCCAAATACACACACACACACACACACACACACATATGATATTTTTAACTTGTGGTCTGTGAAGTGGTACAGTGAATAAAAGCACTGGACTCTCAAGCATGAGGTCCAGAATAGCACATGTACCAGAATAAGTCTTCAATTCTCTTTCTCTCTCTTGTTAACAAATACTTTTTTTTTTATAAAAGAAAGATATAATTAACTTTTCAATTTTCTGACCTTTGCACATGGAAAAAATTCTAACATCTTGGTATACCCCAGGTATGATATTTATTTATCAACTCATTGCTGAAACTCTAAGGTTGATCCTTCCTGCATCTCCATCTAAGGATCTTGGTTACCTACCTTGAGCTGATCTTTATATAAAAGAGTCTGGGATGGGGGAAGTATTCAGGTCCTGGAACATGGTAGAGGAGGAACAAAGTGTGTGTGTGGGGGGGAACTTAGACTGCTAGTAGGAAAACTGAGAAATGTTACACATGTACAGCACTTATAGTGGGTTTTCTCTTTCATTCTTTTGCCTATGGATTTTTCATTTCAGAGAAATCACTAGTAAACTATCTAATGACCCAACTTAACCAACTAGAAACAGAGCAACAAAGAGAACTCATTCAGATGAGAGAGGAAATATTACAATAGATGTGGTAAAGATAAAAAGGGTCATGACAGTGGTCCAGGAGACGGCACAGTGGATAAGGCTTTGGACTTTCAAGCATGAGGTCCCGAGTTCAGTTTCCGGGAGCACATGTACCAGAGTGATGTCTGGTTCTTTCTCTCTCTCCTGTCATTTCTCATGAATAAATAAATAAAATCTTTAAAAAAAAACATAAAAAGGGTCATGACAGACAATTATGAGCATCTACATGGAAATAAATTTCACAATTTAGAAGAGATGGACACATTCTGAGAGCCCTACCAACTGCCAACCTAGCCACAAGCGAAGTAGAGAAATTTAACAGGCCAATCACTACTAAAGAAATTGAAACTGGGTCCAGGTGGTGGCACACCTGCTTAAGTGCACATATTACAATGCACAAGGACCTAGCTTTGAGCCCCCAGTCCCACCTACAGAAAGAAAGCTTTGAAAGTGGTGAAGCAGTACTGTAAGTGTCTCTCTGTCTCTCTCTTTCTCTGTCTCTCTCCCCCTTCTGTCTCTATTTCTGGCTTTCTCTATCAAATAAATAAAGATTTAAAATCAGAAAAAGAAAAGAAATTGAAACTAATCAAAAGCCTTCCCATGAACAAAAGCCCAGGTCCAGATGGCTATACTATTGAATTTTATAAGACATTCAAAGAAAACTGACACCAATTCTCCTCAGACTCTTCCAGAATAGAAGAAGGAACATTCCCAAACTCATTTTATGAGGCTAATATCACTCTGATCCCCAAATTAAGAAAGGACTCAACCAAAATAGAAAACTATCTAGGTCTATATTTCTGATAAACATTGATGCAAAAATCCTCAACAAAACCTTGGCTAATCAAATCCAAAAACATAAATCCATCAAGATCAAGTGGGATTCACCCCTTAGAAACATTGATAGTTCAATATCTGCAAGTCAATCAATGTAACCCACTATGTCAACAATTAAAAAGATAATAATCACATGATCTTATCAATTGATGCAGAGAAGCATTTGATAAGGTCCAACACCCATTTATCACAAAAGCCCTCAAGAAATTGGGAGTGGAAGGGAAAGTCCTTAACATAATAAAGGCAATATAAGACAAACTCACAACTACCACCATACTCAGTAGGGAAACATTGAAACCTTTCCCCCTAAAATTAAGAACTAGGCAAGGATAGCCACTCTCATCACTTCTATTCAATAGAAGCCCTCATCATTACAATTGGGCAAGAAAGAGATATAAAAAGGAATTCAAATTGGAAAGGAGGAAGTTAAATTATCATTATTTACAGATGATATGCTGTTATACTTAAAGGATCCCCAAAACTGCCAAAAAAACTACTGGACATAATCAATAAATTCAGTAAAGTAGCAGGTTACAAAATCAATATTCATAGATCTGTGGCACTTCTCTCTGTTGTTTTTTTTTTTTTTTTAATTTCTTTATTGGGGAATTAGTGGTTTTACAGTCAACAGTAAAATACAATAGTTTGTACATGCATACACTTTTCAGTTTTCCATAGAACAATTCAACCCCCAAATAGGTCCTCCTCTGCCATCATGTTCCAAGACCTGAGCCCTCCCCAATACCCTGGAGTTTTTTACTTTGATGCAATACACCAATGCCAGTCAAGTTCTGCTTTGTGTTTTCCCTTCTGTTCTTGTTTTTCAGCTTCTGTCTATGAATAAAATCATCCCATATTCATCCTTCTGTTTTTGACTTGTCTCACTTGACATCATTCCTTCAAGTTCCATCCAAGTGGCATTTCTTTATACAGAAGATAGACTATAGGAAAGGGGATTCAAGGAAGCAAACCCATTTACAACTGAGTCCAAAAAGATAAAATACCTAGGAATAAAACTTAAAAAGAAGGTGAAGGACCTTTTCAAGGAAAACTGTAAGATATTGTTGAAAGAAATAGAAGATGACACAAAGAAATGGAAGGACTAGAAGAATAAATATCATTAAAATGGCAATCCTGCCAAAAGCAATCAATGCAAGCCTGATTAAAGTACCAACGACATATTTCAAGAAAACTAAACAACTTTTTCACAGATTTGTGTGGAACTATTAAAAAGCATAAACATCAGGAGCACTCCTGAAGAAAAAAGAAGAAAAATGGAGACGCTGTCATAATTCCTGGCTTGAGTTTGTATTACAAAGTAATAGTAGTTAAAACAGTGTGGTATTGGAACAAAAATGGACATATGGACCAATGGAACAGTATAGAGAGCCCAAAACTAAACCCACATATGTATAGACAAATTATACAGGATAAAAGGGCCACACTGCCCAATGAGGGGAAAAAAAGCCTCTTCAACAGATGGTGTTGGGGGAATTGGACAACCACATGTAGAAAAATAAAACTAGTGGTCCCGGAGGTGGTGCAGTGGATAAAACGGTCTCTCAAGCATGAAGTTCTGAGTTCAATCCCAGGCAGCACATGTACCAGAGTGATGTCTGGTTCTTTCTCTCTCTCCTACCCCTCTCATTAATAAATAAGTAAAATATTAAAAAAAAGAAAAAGAAAATTAGGCCATTACCTAAAATCATGCACCAAAATTAACTAACTCAAAATGGACCAAAGAGCTGGATATTAGACCTGAATCTATAAACTACATAGAATAATACATTGGTGAAATGTTTCAGGACCTTAACAGTAAAGATGTATTTGGAGACTCCACCCCACAGGCAAGGGATAATGAACAAATAGGACTATATCAAATTGAAAAACAGATACACACACACACACATATCAAAATAAAATTTCATATGGATAAATGGTAAACCCACCAAATGGGAAAAGATATTGCACACTACACTTCAGATAAGTGGTTGATATCAAACATCTGTAAGGAACTCAGACAGCTGAACAAAAAGACAAAGAACAGCCCCAAAAAATTGGACAGAGATATGAATAGACAGATCTCTAAGAAGAGAGACACATGGCCCACAGACATATGCAGAAGTGCTCCAATTTATTCATCATTAAAGAAACACTCCGAGGTGGAAGGTAGATAGTATAATGGTTATGCAAACAGACTCTCATGCCTGAGGCTCCAAAGTCCCAGGTTCAGTCCCCCCACACTGTCATAAACCAGAGCTGAGCAGTGCTCTGGTAAAAAAAAAAAAAAAAAAAAAGAAATACTCCCAGAGGGATAAAGAATAGGAAAGCTTTCAAGGGAGGGGGTTGGATATGGAGTTCTGGTGGTGGGAATTGTGTGGAGTTGTACCAATCTTAACCTATGGTCTTTTCAATATTTCCATTTTATAAACAAAAAAAATTTTAAAGGGGGAGCGGGGGTAGATAGCATAATGATTATGCAAAAGGACTGTCATGCTTGAGACTCCAGAGTCACAGATTTAATCCCCTGCACTACCATAAGCCAGCTCTAGAGCTGATCAATGCTCTGGTAAAAAAACAAAACAAACAACAACTGTATTTCCACTTATTTCATGCCCAGCTTCAATCCTTGCTCACCCTCCCCCCCAAAAAAAGAAAAGACCATTACCATTCCATTCAATTACCAATGAGAATGTATCATTTATAATCTCTATATAACCATAGTTCTCTTTATCTGTTGAATTTCAGATCCGGTATCATTTTCTCTAGAGAATCATCAGATTTTTATATTCTTTTTTTATAAATATATTTATTTTCCCTTTTGTTGCCCTTATTGTTTATTATTGTAGTTATTATTGTTGTTGTTGTTGTTATTGATGTCGTCGTTGTTAGGTAGGACAGAGAGAAATGGAGAGAGGAGGGGAAGACAGAGAGGGGGAGAGAAAGATAGACACCTGCAGACCTGCTTCTCAGCCAGTGAAGCCAGCCCCTGCAGGTGGGGAAGGGAGGGGGCTGGAACCAGGATCCTTAGGCCGGTCCCTGCGCTTCGCACCACGTGCCCTTAACCTACTATGCTATCACCTGACTCCCAGATTTTATTTTCTAAATAAACTTATGAATATTCTAGTAAATGAATTTTGGGGATATTTCTGCAAATAAATGAAAATACTAATTTCAACAAGATTAGTCAAAACCTAAAATATCATGAAGCTTTCATGTCTCTTCTACCACTGTTGTTTCCGTAGTGTAGTGGTTATCACGTTCGCCTAACACGCGAAAGGTCCCCGGTTCGATACCGGGCGGAAACAATACTTGCTTTGCTTTTTAGATTTCTTTATTAATGAAAGAAAGAACCACAGCATGACTGTGGCACATGTGATGCCAGATATTAAACTCGAGACTTCATTTTTAAAAGTTTCACTGTCTCACCCAACTCCGGAGCTAGTATTTATCTGTGAATGTCTGCGGATAAAATGTTTTTAATTGCTGCAGTTTTCTAAAAGAAAAATAGGACCTTGAAAAGACATTAAAGGGAAAAACTAAATATAGAAAGTGAAGATGATTTCACTACTGTAGGAAGAGAAAGGGAAAAACCTGATGTGAAGAAATCCCAAGGACTTGGAGGGTAATGAGAAATTACTCAAAACATTAATCCTGTTCCTAGGACCACCCCCTCTCATGCAGCCCTGAAGAAAATGGGGATTTGCATACTTTAAGACAAAAGGAGAATCGAATGTTTTCTCCTTTACGGGAAAAGTTAAGAATAATAGGTGCCTGGATCGAAGCAGTGTTTCCTAAAACAGATTTAATATATTGTTTTCCTTACAGTGTGGGCATATGAAAAATTATAGTCAAATACATGGGTTCTTGTTTTAGTCGTTGAAGTAACTGATAAGTGAAAATTGTTTTTATTATTCTTATTACTTTTATATCTAAATGCAAGTTAGAGGTTGACGGTTTTTTAAGAAACCCCAGTAATCAATGCTTTCATCCTTTCATTCACAACAGATGGTAAATAAGTTATTTTTCTTTAGTCTAACGAGCAGCTAGGTTCACCTAAGGCTGTGATGGCCGAGTGGTTAAGGCGTTGGACTCGAAATCCAATGGGGTCTCCCCGCGCAGGTTCAAATCCTGCTCACAGCGTTTTCTGAGTTTTTCTATGCTTGACTTCAAATATAAGATTTCTCAAACATAAAATTAACTCCATGTTGCCCAGGAAATAATACACAGAGGGAGATTGCCAACTACTACCAGTTTTAAATTCTGTCATTCTCTTTTCATTGTTTGAAAGTCTGTTAACCCTCCCAGAGTTAACATTGTTTACAAGAAATAAAGTCCAGATTTAGAGTGTACTCAGAAATTGTGCCAACTTTAGGTGAAATTTAAAATCTGATGTTTGATCATAGCAGAAAAGAAGAACATTATGGAAACAATTTCCTCACTCTGACTATACAGAATCATCAGGTTGTTTTAAAAGTAGTAATCTTTAGCCTCTAAAGACTAGTGAAATTAAAATTTTGAGTACTATTCCATCATCTTTACCACATTTACTCTTTGAGAGCTTTATACCAACAAGAAAACTGAGGTACAGGAAAAAAGCTTTGCCTTTTCAAGGCCATACAAAGTGTTTTATCGGAGAAAATTACTCTTTTTTTTCCACCCTGCCCTTTGAAGTACCTGTTTTTCTTTTTCTTTTTTTTTTTTCCTGATTTTTTTTTTATTGGGATGTTTTTCTTTTTCTTTTTTAAATGTTTTATTATCTTTGGAAACGACTCTTACAAGCACATTTACACGTTCAATTGTCTTACCTCCTTTGAACAGGTAAGATAAATTTTAATTATATATTTGTTAGTAAGTGATTTCCTAATTTCTTTTTTAAATTTATTCCCTTTTGTTGCCCTTGTTGTTTTATTGTTGTAGTTATTATTGTTGTCGGATAGGACAGAGAAGAAATGGAGAGAGGAGGGAAAGGAAGACAGAGAAGGGGAGAGAAAGACACCTGCAGACCTGCTTCACCGCTTGTGAAGTGATACCCCTGCAGGTGGGGAGCTGGGGAATCAAACCGGGATTCTTACGCGGGTCCTTGCGCTTTTGCACAACGTGCGCTTAACCCCCTGCGCTACCGCCAAACTCTCCCAATTTCCTAATTTCTATATTTCTTTGTCTATTAACATTCATTAAAATGCATACTGAGGGCTGGTGATACAACATAGTTGGTTATGCAAAGGACTTTCATGCCTGAGGCTATTCATTCAACCCCGCCCTGCTACCATAGCTCTGAACAGTGCTTTCCTCTCTCTCTTCATTAAAATAAATACTCAAGGACCAGAAAAAGGATCCCGGTTCGAGCCCCGGCTCCCCCACCTGCAGGGGCGTTGCCTCACAGGCAGTGAAGCAGGTCTGCAGGTGTCTTTCTCTCCCCTTTTCTGTCTTCCCCTCCTCTCTCCATTTCTCTCTGTCCTATCCAGCAACGATGACATCAATAATAACTACAACAATAAAAATCAACAAGGGCAACAAAAGGGAATAAATAAATAAATAAATATTTAAACATAAATAAATAAATACTTTAAAAATTAAAATAAATATTTAAAAAATGAAAATAATGATATTTAAAGCAAGAATTGGAGGTATAGAAGTCATGGGAGCTCTCGGCACTCTAGATAGAGGCAGAATGAACAGGCCTGAGGGTGGGGAGCAATCACTGTCAAATTAGGAGGAATGGGGAGGACTCCTCTACTCAAAGATCACTGACATGTAGGAGAATTTCCAATTGCATTCTCGCTTGATGTCTCAGATTAACTAAAGTTGCCCAGGTATACTGTCCCAGATAGAGTGTACTATAGGGGAGTCTGTCTAGCTGTGAACACACTAGAAAGACATGGTCATTTTACTACAGCATTGTGTGCACCTTTTTACATCTTAAAGGGAATGGCTTTAGGTGACAGTAAAGTGACAACTCGACATGAAGTAGACATTTTCTTTAGGACAGGAATACAGACACAGAAATTTGGAATATGATGGTGCTAAAGAGGTTGTCTTGTTCTTTGTACTATGTTTTAACTATCCAAGTCACTCGGAGCTCTCAGTCTATTTTTCTTAATTGAAACTCGGTAAAAGCAGCGAAATAGGGAGTCGGGCAGTAGCGCAGCGGGTTAAGTGTAGGTGGTGCAAAGCGCAAGGACCAGAGTAAGGATCCCGGTTCCAGCCTCTTGCTCCCCACCTGCAGGGGTTGTCGCTTCACAGGCGGTTTCTTTCTCTCCTCTGTCTTCCCCTCCTCTCTCCATTTCTCTCTGTCCTATCCAACAACGATGACATCAATAACAACTACAACAATAAAACAACAAGGGCAACAAAAGGGAATAAATAAATTAATAATAAAAAAGCTCCGAAATAGTATTGTCTCCTGAAATTTTTCTAATAAGTAAGTGTAATTTGTAACTCTTAACTTTTCCTTTCGTAAAGAACATCAGTTTTGAAATAAATCCTAAGTTTAAATAAATGTACTCAACACTAAAAAAAAAAAAAAGAAAGAAAGAAAAAGAAATCCATATCTCTTCCACACTACTTCCTCAACTTTTTTTTTTTTATTGTATTTATTAATGAGAAAGGAGGAGAAAAAGGTCCATGTACTACCAGGGATTGAACTCAGGACCTCATGCTTGAGAGTCCAGTACTTTATCCACTATACAATCTCCCAGACCACTGTTCCCTCAATCTTCAGTAGTCTTCCTATGATTTATATATTACTTTTAAAAAGCTTTAATCATTTAATCAAATTTATCATTTATTTGAGAATATGACTGGTCTGCCAATGTCCATGTTCTGCAGAGAAGCAACTACAGAAGCCAAAACTCCCACATTCTGTACCCTCAAAAGAACTTTAGTCCATATTCTTCAAGGGATAAATAATAAGGAAAGATGACCAGAGAGCACTGAACCCCAATTCTACCAGGACCCAAAGTGTTTGTCACCAGAAATTTTTTTTTAATATTTTATTTATTAATGAGAAACATAGGAGGAGAGAAAGAACCAGGCATCACCCTGGCACATGTGCGGCCAGGGATTGAGCTCAGGACCTCATGCTTGAGAGTCCGATGCTTTATCCACTGCACCACCTCCCGGACCACCAGAAATCTTATTTTTATTTTATCACCAAAGAGAAGCAAATCAGGAAAACAACAGAGGAAGTCAGGCAATCTGAGAGAGAAAAGGAAAACAGGAAGGACATTTGGAAGTAGTATTAAGTGTAGGAATGACTTAGAAAGGAACTGAAGGCAGATAGTACCATAGAAAAATAATGGGGGGGGGAGAGATAGAGATAGACAGTTATAAAATCAGCCAATATCAGTACCCTTGAGAGAACTACTGTAGTTTCCAGTGGAGGGGATGGGAATACAGAATTCTCATGGTGGGAATGGTGTGGAATTATATCCCTATTATTTAATAATTTTGTAAATCAATATTTTTAATGTTTATTTATTTATTCCCTTTTGTTGCTTTTGTTGTTTTATTGTTGTAGTTATTATTGTTGTTATGGAAGTCATTGTTGATGGATAGGACAGAGAGAAATGGAGAGAGGAGGGGAAGACAGAGAGGGGAAGAGAAAGATAGATACCTGCAGACCTGATTCACCACTTGTGAAGCGACCCCCTGCAGGTGGGGATCAGGGAGGTCTAACCGGATCCTTGCGCTTTGCTCCATGTGCGCTTAAGCTGCGCAACCATCTGGCACCCAGACCCAGCTGTTATTAAAAAGTGCATTGTTGGGAGTCAGACGGTACCGCCTCACGTAAATCAATATTAAGTCACTAGGTGTATTGCACCAAAGTAAAGGACTCTGGGGGAAGAGAGACTTTCAGATCTATTTATTGTATGGGGGTCAGGGTTGGGAAACAGTCCTTTGATGATGGGAGTGGTGTGAAACCATATTCCTATTAATTTATAATCTTATAAATCACTATTAATTCAATATGACAAGGAAAATATATTAAATATTTCAAGTTCCATAACTACATTTTAGTCTGAGAATTTATTATTTATTTAGTCTTAGTGTTGTTTAATGTATAAGATTTGTAAACTGAATTCTGACTTTAGGCTTAAATTGTTTAAGCAATTCTAAATAGAAGTTCTTTTATTATTGTTATTCTTGTTGTCTTAATATTAAGTTACCTACAACCTTAGACTAGATAAATTAGGAGCATTGGTCCTTTCAATATCTAAGATATTGTTATAAGTAGATATCATTAAATGACATGAAGCATGGTGAGGTCAAGTACAATAAGGTAAACCCCAACCATGGGACTCTGAAGAAAAACAAGCTTCCAACTAACTTGGTTATAATAACAATTATCTATTGCCTTATCAAACCCTAAGACTACAAGGAACTTTCCTCATTCTCTTTAAAATCTGTACTTCTCCCAGTCCTGGAACCTCTGGGACTCTGCTTGTATTTCTTGATGCTTCTCCTCTCAATCTCTTACCCTATTATATTGCTTCTTCTTCTTCTTCTTCTAACGTTTGCCCTTCTTCCGTAGCCAGTCAACAGCATCAGGTTGCTTCTGCTGACCTTAGCTAAATCAGTGCAGCCAGTGCTACCGTGCCATAAAATGCCGCCAGTGCCTTTTTGCTTTGGATTGTATCCAGAGATGCCAAGCCAGAGATGTCAACCTTCCAACCCCAATAATCTGGTGTGACCTTCCTAACACATGGAACTACCTAGTTCCACTTCAGATGGAGCTTTCTCTAACAAAGTTATAGATCCTAGCTATAGGCCAGGGACTAGGAGACTGGGTATCTGTATGCACCTATCCATAAGATAGGGGAAACTACATACCTCAAAGTAAAAGTGCTTAATAATCCTCTGTGTTAGATTTAGAACTATTGAGCTCAACAATCTAGTAGAAAGACCAAAAGAAGGCACTATAAATTTTCTAATCAAACATTTATTACTTAGGCACCCTCCTCTTCTACCCCCTACTTTACTTCCCTCAATCATTCTAGCTACTCAACTAATTAAAAAATAAAGTAAGATACATCTCTTAATCTCTCTGACAACACGAGCATTATTGTCATCCCTTAATAATCTTTAGAGAAACAGTATGTACAATTAGCAGAGAGATATACTGGCAAAAAAACAATTATCCGGAGTAGGACAGTAGTGCAGTTGGGTTAAGCTCAGGTGGCACAAAGCTCAAGGACCGGGTGTAAAGATCTCAGTTCGAGCCCCCGGCTCCCCACCTGTAGGGGAGTCACTTCACAAGCAGTGAAGCAGGTCTGCAGGTCTTCTCTCCCCATTTCTGTCTTCCCCTCCTTTCTCCATTTCTCTCTGTCCTATTCAACAACAACATTAAAAAGAACAATAATAACAACAACAATAAAACAAGGGCAACAAAATGGAATAAATAAATATTTAAAAAATATTTGTCAACTAAAGAACTATTATTGCCTCTATGACAAACCTTTATTAGAATCACTAAAGAAGTAAATGCAGTTAAAACTCAACATTAATTTAGACCCCACTAAAATCCTAGGTGTATTTCCTCATTAACTTGAGGACAGACCCCATAAACCTAATACTGGTTTGAATACAACAAATAATGATCAATGGTTTAACAACTGACACAAAGCATAACTTGTCAGGTAAAGAAGGAACTACAAAAACATAAAAAGGGAGACTGGCTAATTTAATGATGACTTCTTGGGTCACTGCCAGGCTACCCCATCTTTGTTTCTTTTTATCAGAGCACTGCTTAGCTCTGGCATATGGTGGTGCAGAGGACTGAACATGGGACCTTGGATCCTTAGGTATGGGAGTCTCTTTACATAAGCATTGTGTTATTCACCCCCCACCCTTACTAGCTTCTTTTCACCTTAAAATCCATATTTCCATCCCATTTCTACTCTTTGGTTCCTGTTTACTAAACATTTTTGGCCTCCTTTATATCTTACCGCCTTTCAGACACCAAGTGGCACCCTGATTTCATTCTGAACCCCATGGGCAAATGACCTCACAAGTGTGTCCTGGAAGCTCACCCCTCCAGAGCCCTATCCCACTAAGAAAAGATAGAAACAGGCCGGAGGTATGGATCGAACTGCCAAGGTCCATGTCCAGTGGAGAAGCAATAACAGGAGCCAAATCATCCACCTTCTGCACTCTATAAAGAGTGTTGATCCAGTAATGATAATAATAATGATTTTATCCATACTCTCAGAGTGGTAAATGTTAAGGGTAGATGACCAGAGGACTCTGAATGCCAATTCCATCAGTACCTGGACAGGGAAGACGAGAAAAAAAAAGAAAAGAAAAGAAAAAAAGAAAGAAAGGAAAACAAAGAGACAAAGAAAGAAAGGAGAAAAGAAGAGAAGAGAAAAAGAAAAGAGTAAAGCAGTGCTCTTCGAAGTAATGGAAAATGTCTTTGGTAGAAGCTTGAACTGAAAATGTCTACCCACAGACAACAGTAAAGTATATGGCCCATACGGGGATCGAACCCACGACCTTGGCGTTATTAGCACCACGCTCTAACCAACTGAGCTAACCGGCCACATAGCACTACTACTCTTTTGGAAGGGTACACATAAGAGAAGATTAACACACTAAATGTTCCTTAACATTTCGGAGGTTGTTTAAATATAAGTGGCGAGATTTTGCCACTGCCAGGTCTCTCAAAAGGGTCGCCAATCGTGCTCATAAGCTTCAAATGAGGAACTTAAACTTCTCAGTTCTGTGGATTTGAACTAGAAAATCCAGAGAAATTTTTCTCTGCAGAGGCTATCTGGTTTCCTTGTCTGTGAGGAATACAAATGGGACTGAAGGGAGTCTTTCTTCCTAACAGATTTGTCTGTCCTGGACAGCACATTAGTTTTTTCTTTAGTGATTTGAACTTCAGGGATTTCTCCCCCCACCCCCACCCCAAGTTGATTAACACAAACCTGGGCACTTTCCTTTAAGTGACCAAAACCAAACACTGCTTGTAGGAAACTTACACTTACGCCTAGGAATAGGAGGCCTGCCAGAGACTTCTTAAATGGGAACCACTTTTTACAAAGCTAAAAGAAATACTGCCGAAACCCGGGATTGAACCAGGGACCTTTAGATCTTCAGTCTAACGCTCTCCCAACTGAGCTATTTCGGCAAACAAATATGCTGTTTCCTTGATCTTCCTACAATGACACAGTGGTTCACTTTATAAATTTCATCACATTTCTGTGAAAATATATGCCTTTTGTCTTTTCAAACAATCTTTCCTTAGTTTCATTACAATTCTGCATATTATGATCCAGAAAAACTGAGATCATCCTTGCTTTTCCCCATTTCAAAAATAATTGTACCAGTACAAAAAGGAGAGAATGACCATGTGTCAATGACTGTACTGTAATCTATTAACCAACCCCCCCAATAAAATAAAATTAAAAAGTAATTGAATTAAATTGTGGACTATTTAGTAGAAGAAAATTATGTTGTCTACCCAAAAATCTTTCTCCCTCCCAAAAATGCAGAGTAACGAAACAAAACCAAAATTTCCTGAGTGTAATAGAAAAGTGAAAAACAGGGAGTTGGGTGGTAGCACAGTGGGTTAAGCACATGTGATGCAAAGTGGGAGAACCCCGGTTCAAGCCCCTGGCTCCCCACCTGCAGGGGCGTCGTTTCACTTCTATCTTTCCCTCTGTGTATAAGGTGTCTAAATATTGTTGACAAGCGATCTGATGTTATCTGGGGCCCATATCCAGCTTAGGAGCCTATGTGACCTCTGCATCCCTGTAGATCTGAGCTCACATTTTGTGGTCATAAGTAGGAACGTCCCAAGCTGCCCCAATATCAGGACACAATTTCCTCAGCTGTAGCATAGAGTATATTGTCCAGCCTCCCTTCAGAGGATGGAATATTCTCTACCATTGTTGATCCAAGTTGAGGTCAAGGTCCTATGGGGGCCCACAAAGGGGTCTATTGTGTTGTTCCTGATAGAGATGACCAGTAACAATGGAGAGAGGGATTTATTTGAGGTCTAGGTCTATCATGTCTGTTTGGGAGTCTCAGGACTCACAGAATAGGGCCCCAGCTGATGGGAAGCCACACCTTCTTTATAGTCTTTACAATTTATTTTCTTACTCTAGTCTGATGTCTAGAACCTCCAGTATAGCACTGATTAGAAGTGATAAATAAATAAATAAATAAATAAATAAAATGAAAAGGGGGGAGAATTCTGCCAACAGTTTGACTTAGTCCATAATTTTTTTTTTTTTCTTTTGCCAGAGCATTGCTCAGCTCTGGCTTATGGTGGTGTGGGGGACTGAACCTGGGACTTGAGAGACTCAGGCATGAAAGTCTCTTTGCATCACCATTATGCTATACCCCCAAAACTACTACCATCTTGGGTTCTGACCTACAAAAGTGTAAGACTAAGGACCAAAATGCACATGTTACAATGCATATGGACCAGGGTGCAGGTCCCAATCCACAGCTGCAGGAAGAAAGCTTCATGAGTGGTAAAGCAATGCTGCAGGTGTCTTCCTCGCGCGCGCTCTCTCTCTCTATATATATATATATATATTTATATATATATAGAGAGAGAGAGAGACAATATATATATATAGAGAGAGAGACAATATATATATATAGAGAGAGACAGTCCCACTTTGTAGTTTCTATGCCACTTCCAGTACCACTCTATGTTCTTTAAAGTCACTAAATCGATGCTAATTTTGTTACGGAATATCCTGTTTCAGTGCAAAACATAGGGCCTAGCAAAAGGTAAGTTAAAATTTTAAGTAAGGGGATCAGGTGGTGACACAGTTGGTTAATCTCACATGTTAATATGCGCTAGGGTCCAGGCAGGAGCCCCTGTTGCCCACCTATTAAGAAAATCAAGGGAGTCAGGCAGTAGCACAGTGGGTTGAGCACACAAGGCACAAGGACCTGCGAGCCCCTGGCTCCCCAACTGCAGTGAAGTCAATTCACAGGCGGTGAAGCAGGTCTGCAGGGGTCTTTCTGTCCCCTCCTCTCTCCATTTCTCTCTGAACTATCGAACAATAATAACACTAACAGTAATAATAACAACAGCAATGATAAACAACAAGGACAACAAAAGAGGAAAAAAATAGTCTCCAAGAGCAGTGGATTCATAGTGCAGGCATTGAGGCCCAGTAATAACCCTAGAGGCAAAAAAAAAAAAAATTAAAAGAAAGGGAAAAAATGTATTGGGGGGTGGGAGGAAAAACAATGAATCCAGCACAGTCATTTCTTTTTATTTTAAGTTTAAATTATTTTTTAATCATTTATTTATTTATTACTGGATAGAAATAGAAATTGAGAGGGGAAGATAGAGAGGGAGAGAGACAGAGAGACACCTCCAGCTCTGTGCCACCACCTGTCCCCAGAACAGCCATTTCTTCTTCCTTTTTTTTTTTTTTTTTTCCCCAAAGCACTGTTCAGCTCTGGCTTATATAGAGGCAGGGAATTAAAACTGAGACATCACTCAGAGTCTCAGGCATCAAATTTGTTTGCATAATCACTATGCTATCTCCCTGGGCCTTGTTTTACATTTTTTTTTCCATAAACTTATCACCACTTTTTCTCACTACATATAAGCATTTATTTATTTATTTACTTACTTATTTATTTATTCTCATGCTTGAGAGTCCAAAGACTTATCACTGTACCATGTCCCAGACCACTTTATATATTTTCTTCTAGTTTGGGAGCTCCTCGCTATCCTGATCCAGCTTTCTAGTCTTATTCTCAACTCTGACACCATCTTCCCAGACAATATTTTTAGACCACCTCCATGTGAGCTATTAAATTAAGCTCAGGCAAAAATTACTAAAGTCATAGGCCCCTTCCTAGTTTTGTCTTTGACTTTTTTTTTATGATTTTTTAAAATATTTATTGATTTTCCCTTTTGTTGCCCTTGTTGTTTAACATTGCTGTGGTTATTGATGTCGTCGTTGTTGGATAGGACAGAGAGAAATGGAGAGAGGAGGGGAAGATAGAGATGGGGAGAGAAAGGCTGACTGACACCTGCAGACTTGCTTCAAGTCTTGTGAAGCAACTTCCCTGGAGGTGGGGAGCAGGGAGCAGGGAGCTGGAACCAGGATCCTTACATTGATCCTTACACTTTGTGCCACATGCACTTAATCTGCTGCACCACCGCCTGACTCCCCTGTTTGTCTGTTTTCATCAGAGCACTGCTCAGCTCTGGCATATGGTGGTGCAGAGGACTGAACATGGGACCTTGGATCCTTAGGTATGGGAGTCTCTTTGCTTAAGCATTGTGTTATTCACCCCCCACCCTTACTAGCTTCTTTTCACCTTAAAATCCATATTTCCATCCCATTTCTACTCTTTGGTTCCTGTTTACTAAACATTTAGGCCTGCTTTATATTTTACTGCCTTTCAGACACCAAGTTGTAGATGGCACCCTGATTTCATTCTGAACCCCAAGGGCAAATGACCTCACTAGCGTGTCCTGGAAGCTCACCCCTCCAGAGCCCTATCCCACTAAGAAAAGATAGAAACAGGCCGGAGGTATGGATCGAACTGCCAAGGTCCATGTCCAGTGGAGAAGCAATAACAGGAGCCAAATCATCCACCTTCTGCACTCTATAAAGAGTGTTGATCCAGTAATGATAATAATAATGATTTTATCCATACTCTCAGAGTGGTAAATGTTAAGGGTAGATGACCAGAGGACTCTGAATGCCAATTCCATCAGTACCTGGACAGGGAAGACGAGAAAAAAAAAGAAAAGAAAAGAAAAAAAGAAAGAAAGGAAAACAAAGAGACAAAGAAAGAAAGGAGAAAAGAAGAGAAGAGAAAAAGAAAAGAGTAAAGCAGTGCTCTTCGAAGTAATGGAAAATGTCTTTGGTAGAAGGTTGAACTGAAAATGTCTACCCACAGACAACAGTAAAGTATATGGCCCGTACGGGGATCGAACCCGCGACCTTGGCGTTATTAGCACCACGCTCTAACCAACTGAGCTAACCGGCCACATAGCACTACTACTCTTTTGGAAGGGTACACATAAGAGAAGATTAACACACTAAATGTTCCTTAACATTTCGGAGGTTGTTTAAATATAAGTGGCGAGATTTTGCCACTGCCAGGTCTCTCAAAAGGGTCGCCAATCGTGCTCATAAGCTTCAAATGAGGAACTTAAACTTCTCAGTTCTGTGGATTTGAACTAGAAAATCCAGAGAAATTTTTCTCTGCAGAGGCTATCTGGTTTCCTTGTCTGTGAGGAATACAAATGGGACTGAAGGGAGTCTTTCTTCCTAACAGATTTGTCTGTCCTGGACAGCACATTAGTTTTTTCTTTAGTGATTTGAACTTCAGGGATTTCTCCCCCCACCCCCACCCCAAGTTGATTAACACAAACCTGGGCACTTTCCCTTAAGTGACCAAAACCAAACACTGCTTGTAGGAAACTTACACTTACGCCTAGGAATAGGAGGCCTGCCAGAGACTTCTTAAATGGGAACCACTTTTTACAAAGCTAAAAGAAATACTGCCGAAACCCGGGATTGAACCAGGGACCTTTAGATCTTCAGTCTAACGCTCTCCCAACTGAGCTATTTCGGCACATAAACATACTTTTTTCTTGATCGTCCTACACTGACACGGTGTTCACTTTATCATAAATTTCATCACATTTCTGTCAATATATATGCCTTTTGTCTTTTCAAACAATCTTTCCTTAGTTTCATTACAATTCTGCATATTATGATCCAGAAAAACTGAGATCATCCTTTCTTTACCCCATTTCAAAAATAATTGTACCAGTACAAAAAGGAGAGAATTATCATGTGTCAATGACTGTACTGTAAACTATTAACCAACCCCCCCCCAATAAAATAAAATTAAAGGGAGTCGGGCGGTAGCGCAGCGGTTAAGCGCAGGTGGCGCAAAGCACAAGGACCGGCATAAGGGTCTCGGTTCAAGCCCCCGGCTCCCCACCTGCAGGGGAGTCGCTTCACAAGCAGTGAAGCAGGTCTGCAGGTGTCTATCTTTCTCTCTCCCTGTCTCCCCCTCCTCTCTCCATTTCTCTCTGTCCTATCCAACAACAAAGCATCAATAACAACAACAATAATGACTACCACAATAAAACAACAAGGGCAAAAACAAAGGGAAAATAAATAAATTAATTAATTAATTAAAAAATTAAAAAGTAATTGAATTAAATTGTGGACTATTTAGTAGAAGAAAATTATGTCGTCTACCCAAAAATCTTTCTCCCTCCCAAAAATGCAGAGAGTAACGAAACAAAGCCAAAATATCCTGAGTGTAATAGAAAAGTGAAAAACAGGGAGTTGGGTGGTAGCACAGTGGGTTAAGCACATGTGATGCAAAGTGGGAGAACCCCGGTTCAAGCCCCTGGCTCCCCACCTGCAGGGGCGTCGTTTCACTTCTATCTTTCCCTCTGTGTATAAGGTGTCTAAATAATGTTGACAAGCGATCTGATGTTATCTGGGGCCCATATCCAGCTTAGGAGCCTATGTGACCTCTGCATCCCTGTAGATCTGAGCTCACATTTTGTGGTCATAAGTAGGAACGTCCCAAGCTGCCCCAATATCAGGACACAATTTCCTCAGCTGTAGCATAGAGTATATTGTCCAGCCTCCCTTCAGAGGATGGAATATTCTCTACCATTGTTGATCCAAGTTGAGGTCAAGGTCCTATGGGGGCCCACAAAGGGGTCTATTGTGTTGTTCCTGATAGAGATGACCAGTAACAATGGAGAGAGGGATTTATTTGAGGTCTAGGTCTATCATGTCTGTTTGGGAGTCTCAGGACTCACAGAATAGGGCCCCAGCTGATGGGAAGCCACACCTTCTTTATAGTCTTTACAATTTATTTTCTTACTCTAGTCTGATGTCTAGAACCTCCAGTATAATACTGATTAGAAGTGATAAATAGATTCGACTTCCGGAGGCGGAGTTACAAGCAGCAGATCACTTTCTCTCCTCTCCTCTCCTCTCCCGGATAGAGTAGGAATAACAAAGGAGACCACCAGGACCGAAACAAGACAGGACTAGAATGAACACAGGAACCCAGTAAATCACCCGTGAGTACAAACACGTGTGGCTGGTGACAGAGAGGAGAGAGGGGCCTAAAGAGAGATTAAGTGGCTGCTAACAGTTCAACAGTTTATCAGTGGAGACACCACCTCCAGTCTGCTCCACCAACAAGGGGACAGCTGAAGGGAGGAAAGGACTCCCCAGAGACTCACCAAGTGCAACTCTGAGTCTCCATTGCTACTACCCTCAGAATCTGGAGCAGCAACAGGGAGGGACACCAGGGGACAGAGATCTAACCGGGAAACTCAGGAGAAGACCTATACCTCGGTGGCATAGCTGAGGGGCTGTGAAAGTCTCTTTGCATAACCACTAGATTATCTCTGCCACACCCTGCTTTATCTCTTGGTCAGGAGTCAGTGATTAAGCTAAGAAGCCTATTGATAGTTTAAAAGCCCTCAGGCTCCCATAGCCTACAGGGAAGAAAAAAAAAGAGGCTTTTACACCACTGAGCTCCAACTCAGGGATTGAAAAAACTGTTAACATATATAAAATGGTTAAAACAACAAGAAAAAATATTGGAGACTCGAACCAGGACTAGAGTCCAGCTAAAAGTCCTCCAGAGGGTGAAGCACAAAACAACAAGTTCAACATCCAAACATTAGCTAAGGAAATAATAGTAGGAGTGAGTAAAGAATTTGAAAAAATTGTAATCAGAAATGCAGGAACAACAAATGAGAAAATGGAAGAAAATTCTAATTATCTCATGGTTATTAGAGAGCTGAAAGCTGAAATCGCTGAGCTAAGAAGGCAACTAGCTGAACAAGCTAAAACCATATCAGGGCAGGGCAACAAAAAAGATGAACTCCGGAAAGCAGTAGAGGGCAGAGAGAATAGAATCTATGAGGCTGAAAACAGAATTAGCAAGATTGAGGATGAATTAGAGACAACTAAAAAAGAAGTAAGAGATCTCAAAAAGAGATTAAGAGATGCTGAAAACAACAACAGAGTCCTATGGGATGACTTCAAAAGAAACAATATACGCATTATTGGCTTACCAGAGGAAGAAAGAGAAGGGGAGGAAGAAAGCATTCTCCAGGCCATAATAGCTGAAAATTTCTCTAGTCTAGACAACACCAAAGACATAAAGATTCAAGAAGCCCAGAGGGTCCCAAACAGAATTAAACCAGACCTAAAGACACCAAGACATGTCATACTTAGAATGGAAAGGAATAAGGATAAAGAAAGGATCCTCAAGGCTGCAAGAGAAAAACAAAGAGTCACCTACAAAGGAAAACCCATAAGATTAGCAGCAGACTTCTCCATACAAACACTACAGGCCAGAAGAGAATGGCAAGATATCTATCGAGTGCTCAATGAGAAAGGCTTTCAGCCAAGAATACTATATCCTGCTAGACTGTCATTCAGACTAGATGGAAGCATCAAAACCTTCTCAGACAAGCAACAGTTGAAGGAAGCAACCATCACCAAGCCTGCCCTGAAAGAAGTTCTGAAAGGTCTCCTATAAACAACCAGACCACCACAAATAGGACATATATCAAAACACTCTAAAACTCTACAAGAATGGCGTTAAAATATCTTCAATCTTTGATATCAATAAATGTCAATGGCCTGAATTCACCTATTAAAAGACACAGAGTAGGAAGATGGATCAGAAAACACAACCCAACAATATGCTGTCTACAGGAAACTCACCTAACTCAACAAGACAAACACAGACTTAAAGTGAAAGGATGGAAAACTATCATACAAGCCAATGGCCCACAAAAAAGGGCAGGAACAGCTATTCTCATATCTGACATGATAGACTTTAAAATAGATAAGATTAAAAAAGATAGGAATGGACACTACTTAATGCTCAGAGGATCAGTCAATCAAGAGGACTTAACAATTATTAATATCTATGCACCCAATGAGAAGCCATCTAAATACATCAAACTTCTACTGAAAGAGCTACAGCAATATATTAACATCAACACAGTCATAGTAGGGGATTTCAACACCCCACTCTCTCAGCTTGACAGATCATCCAGGCAGAAAATCAGTAAAGACACAAGGGAGCTAAATGAAGAGATAAACTAGAACTATTAGACATTTTCAGAGTCATTCATCACAAGAAACTGGAATACACATTTTACTCAAATCCACATGGATCATTCTCAAGGATAGACCATATGTTAGGCCACAAAGACAGCATCAGCCAATTCAAGAGCACTGAAATCATCCCAAGCATCTTCTCAGACCACAGTGGAATTAAACTAACACTTAACAATAAACAAAAGATTAGTAACAGTCCCAAAATGTGGAAGCTCAACAGTACACTTCTTAACAACTTCTGGGTCAAAGAGGAAATCAAGGAAGAAATCAAAATGTTTCGAGAGTTCAATGAAAAAGAAGACACAAGCTATCAAAATATTTGGGACACAGCTAAAGTAGTCCTAAAAGGGAAGTTCATAGCTATACAAGCACACATTAGGAAACAAGAAAAGGCACAAATAAACAGCCTGATTGCACATCTTAAAGACCTAGAAGAAGAACAACAAAGGAATCCTAAAGCAACCAAAAGGACAGAAATCACTAAAGTTAGGGCAGAAATAAATAACATTGAGAATAGGAAAATCATACAAAAGATCAATGAAAGTAAATGTTGGTTCTTTGAAAGAGTAAACAAAATCGACAAACCTTTAGCCAGATTCACAAAACAAAAAAGGGAGAAGACCCAAATAAATCGGATAGTAAATGAAAGAGGAGATATTACAACAGACACTGCAGAAATTCAACATATCATGCGAGGCTTCTATGAACAACTATATGCCATCAAGCTAGAGAACCTGGAAGAAATGAATGATTTCCAACTTCCAAAACTAAGTAAAGAGGATGTGGATAACATGAACAGGCCCATCACAGTTAATGAAATTGAAACAGTTATCAAAAATCTCCCCAAAAATAAAAGTCCTGGACCAGATGGTTTTACAAATGAATTCTACAAAACCTTCAAAGAAGAACTAATACCTCTACTTTTAAAAGTCTTCCAGAAGATTGAAGACACTGGAATACTCCCTGCCAGCTTCTATGAAGCCAACATCACCCTGATACCAAAAGCAGACAGGGACACAACCAAAAAAGAAAACTACAGACCAATATCTCTGATGAACATAGATGCGAAAATATTGAACAAAATTCTAGCCAACCGGATACAGCAGTATATCAAAAAGATTGTTCATCATGACCAAGTGGGGTTTATCCCAGGCATGCAAGGTTGGTTTAATATACGTAAATCAATCCATGTGATCCACCACATCAACAAAAGCAAGACCAAAAACCACATGGTCATATCAATAGATGCAGAGAAAGCCTTTGACAAAATACAACATCCCTTTATGATCAAAACACTACAAAAAATGGGAATAGATGGAAAATTCCTCAAGATAGTGGAGTCTATATATAGCAAACCTACAGCCAACATCATACTCAATGGTGAAAAACTGGAAGCATTTCCCCTCAGATCAGGTACTAGACAGGGCTGCCAACTATCACCATTACTGTTCAACATAGTGTTGGAAGTTCTTGCCATAGCAATCAGGCAGGAGCAAGGAATTAAAGGGATACAGATTGGAAGAGAAGAAGTCAAACTCTCCTTATTTGCAGATGACATGATAGTATACATGGAAAAACCTAAGGAATCCAGCAAGAAGCTTTTGGAAATCATCAGGCAATACAGTAAGGTGTCAGGCTATAAAATTAACATTCAAAAGTCAGTGGCATTCCTCTATGCAAACACTAAGAAGAAATTGAAATCCAGAAATCAGTTCCTTTTTCTATAGCAACAAAAACAATAAAATATCTAGGAGTAAACCTAACCAAAGAAGTGAAAAACTTGTATACTGAAAATTATGAGTCACTACTCAAAGAAATTGAAAAAGACACAAAGAAGTGGAAAGATATTCCATGTTCATGGGTTGGAAGAATTAGCATCATCAAAATGAATATATTACCCAGAGCCATCTACAAATTTAATGCTATCCCCATCAAGATCCCAAGCACATTTTTTAGGAGAATAGAAAAAATGCTACAAATGTTTATCTGGAACCAGAAAAGACCTAGAATTGCCAAAACAATCTTGAGAAAAAAGAACAGAACCGGAGGCATCACACTCCCAGATCTCAAACTGTATTATATGGCCATTGTCATCAAAACTGCTTGGTACTGGAACATGAACAGACACACTGACCAGTGGAATAGAATTGAGAGCCCAGAAATGAGGCCCCACACCTATGGACATCTAATCTTTGACAAAGGCACCCAGACTATTAAATGGGGAAAGCAGAGTCTCTTCAACAAATGGTGTTGGAAACAATGGGTTAAAACATGCAGAAGAATGAAACTGAATCACTGTATTTCACCAAATTCAAAAGTAAATTCCAAGTGGATCAAGGACTTGGATGTTAGACCACAAACTATCAGATACTTAGAGGAAAATATTGGCAGAACTTTTTTCTGCATAAATTTTAAAGACATTTTCAATGAAATGAATCCAATTACAAGGAAGACTAAGGCAACTATAAACCTATGGGACTACATCAAATTAAAAAGCTTCTTCACAGCAAAAGAAACCACTACCCAAACCAAGAGACCCCTCACAGAATGGGAGAAGATCTTTACATGCCATACATCAGATAAGAGTTTAATAACCAATATATATAAAGAGCTTGCCAGACTCAACAACAAGACAACTAATAACCCCATCCAAAAATGGGGGGAGGACTTAGACAGAATATTCACCACAGAAGAGATCCAAAAGGCTGAGAAACACATGAAAAAATGCTCCAAGTCTCTGATTGTCAGAGAAATGCAAATCAAGACAACAATGAGATAGCACTTCACTCCTGTGAGAATGTCATACATCAGAAAAGGTAACAGCAGCAAATGCTGGAGAGGGTGTGGGGTCAAAGGAACCCTCCTGCACTGCTGGTGGGAATGTCAATTGGTCCAACCTCTGTGGAGAACAGTCTGGAGAACTCTCAGAAGGCTAGAAATGGACTTACCCTATGACTCTGCAATTCCCCTCCTGGGGATATATCCTAAGGAACCCAACACATCCATCCAAAAAGATCTGTGTACACATATGTTCTTGGCAGCACAATTTGTAATAGCCAAAACTTGGAAGCAACCCAGGTGTCCAACAACAGATGAGTGGCTGAGCAAGTTGTGGTCTATATACACAATGGAATACTACTCAGCTGTAAAAAATGGTGACTTCACCGTTTTCAGCTGATCTTGGATGGACCTTGAAAAAATCATGTTGAGTGAAATAAGTCAGAAACAGAAGGATGAATATGGGATGATCTCACTCTCAGGCCGAAGTTGAAAAACAAGATTAGAAAAGAAAACACAAGTCCAACCTGAAATGCAATTGGAGTATTACACCAAAGTAAAAGACTCTGGGGTGAGTGGGTGGGTGGGGAGAATACAGGTCCATGAAAAATGATGAATGAAATAGTGGGGGTTGTATTGTTAAATGGGAATCTGGGGGGAAAAAAAGAAGTGATAAATAAATAAATAAAATCAAAGGGGGGGAGAATTCTGCCAACAGTTTGAGTTAGTCCATATATATATGTTTTGTTTTTTTTTACCAGAGCACTGCTCAGCTCTGGCTTATGGTGGTGTGGGGGATTGAACCTGGGACTTGAGAGTCTCAGGCATGAAAGTCTCTTCACATCACCATTATGCTATACCCCCAAAATCACTACCATCTTGGGTTCTGACCTACAAAAGTGTAAGACTAAGGACCAAAATGCACATGTTACTATGCATATGGACCAGGGTGCAGGCCCCAATCCCCAGCTGCAGGAAGAAAGCTTCATGAGTGGTAAAGCAATGCTGCAGGTGTCTTCCTCTCTCTCTCTCTCCCTCTCTCTCTGTATATATATATATGCCTCTTCCTCTCATTTTCTGGCTGTCTCTATCAAATAAATAAAAAATAACAATAGTGTAAGACTATAAGGGGTGTGTGTGTGTGTGTGTTTACAATAAAGAGGGGAAAAGAAAAAAAAGAGGGAAAAGAAAATTAAAGCATTACTCTGACATATGTGACATCTGGTGTTGAATTTGGAATGTCATGTTTTAAGTCCCACTTATAGTTTCTATGCCACTTCCAGTACCACTCTATGTTCTTTAAAGTCACTAAATCGATGCTAATTTTGTTACGGAATATCCTGTTTCAGTGCAAAACATAGGGCCTAGCAAAAGGTAAGTTAAAATTTTAAGTAAGGGGATCAGGTGGTGACACAGTTGGTTAATCTCACATGTTAATATGCGCTAGGGTCCAGGCAGGAGCCCCTGTTGCCCACCTATTAAGAAAATCAAGGGAGTCGGACATTAGCACAGCGGGTTGAGCACACAAGGCACAAGGACCAGCGTTAGAAATCCTGGTTCGAGCCCCTGGCTCCCCAACTGCAGTGAAGTCACTTCACAGGCAGTGAAGCGGGTCTGCAGGGGTTTTTCTGTTCTCCTCCTCTCTTGAGTTCTCTCTGTCCTATGGAACAATAATAACACTAGCAGTAATAATAACAGCAATGATAAACAACAAAGGCAACAAAAGGGGAAACAAAATAGTCTCCAAGAACGGTGGATTCATAGTGCAAGCACCAAGGCCCAGCAATAACCCTAGAGGCAAAAGAAAAAAAATTAAAAGAAAGGAAAAAAAAGTATTGGGGGGCAGGAGGAAAGACATAATGAATCCAGCACAGTCATTTCTTTTTATTTTATGTTTAAATTTTTTTTCAATCATTAATTTATTTATTACTGTATAGAAATAGAAATTGAGAGGGGAAGATAGAGAGGGAGAGAGACAGAGAGACACCCCCAGCTCTGCTTCACCTCTACTGGTGCAAACCAGAGCTTGAACCTGGGTCCTTGAGCACTGTAATGTGAGTGCTTAAGAAGGTGTGCCACCACCTGTCCCCAGCACAGCCATTTCTTCTTCCTTTTTTTTTTTTTTTTCCCCAAAGCACTGCTCAGCTCTGGCTTATATAGAGGCAGGGAATTAAAACTGAGACATCACTCAGAGTCTCAGGCATCAAATTTGTTTGCATAATCACTATGCTATCTCCCTGGGCCTTGTTTTACATTTTTTTTCCATAAACTTATCACCACTTTTTCTCACTACATATAAGCATTTATTTATTTATTTACTTATTTATTTATTTATTCTCATGCTTGAGAGTCCAAAGACTTATCACTTTACCATGTCCCAGACCACTTTATATATTTTTTTCTAGTTTGGGAGCTCCTCGCTATCCTGATCCAGCTTTCTAGTCTTATTCTCAACTCTGACACCATCTTCCCAGACAATATTTTTAGACCACCTCCATGTGAGTTATTAAATTAAGCTCAGGCAAAAATTACTAAAGTCATAGGCCCCTTCCTAGTTTTGTCTTTGACTTTTTTTTTATGATTTTTTAAAATATTTATTGATTTTCCCTTTTGTTGCCCTTGTTGTTTAACATTGCTTTGGTTATTGATGTCGTCGTTGTTGGATAGGACAGAGAGAAATGGAGAGAGGAGGGGAAGATAGAGATGGGGAGAGAAAGGCTGACTGACACCTGCAGACTTGCTTCAAGTCTTGTGAAGCAACTTCCCTGGAGGTGGGGAGCAGGGAGCAGGGAGCTGGAACCAGGATCCTTACATTGATCCTTACACTTTGTGCCACATGCACTTAATCTGCTGCACCACCGCCTGACTCCCCTGTTTGTCTGTTTTCATCAGAGCACTGCTCAGCTCTGGCATATGGTGGTGCAGAGGACTGAACATGGGACCTTGGATCCTTAGGTATGGGAGTCTCTTTACATAAGCATTGTGTTATTCACCCCCCACCCTTACTAGCTTCTTTTCACCTTAAAATCCATATTTCCATCCCATTTCTACTCTTTGGTTCCTGTTTACTAAACATTTAGGCCTGCTTTATATTTTACTGCCTTTCAGACACCAAGTTGTAGATGGCACCCTGATTTCATTCTGAACCCCATGGGCAAATGACCTCACTAGCGTGTCCTGGAAGCTCACCCCTCCAGAGCCCTATCCCACTAAGAAAAGATAGAAACAGGCTGGAGGTATGGATCGAACTGCCAAGGTCCATGTCCAGTGGAGAAGCAATAACAGGAGCCAAATCATCCACCTTCTGCACTCTATAAAGAGTGTTGATCCAGTAATGATAATAATAATGATTTTATCCATACTCTCAGAGTGGTAAATGTTAGGGGTAGATGACCAGAGGACTCTGAATGCCAATTCCATCAGTACCTGGACAGGGAAGACGAGAAAAAAAAAGAAAAGAAAAGAAAAAAAGAAAGAAAGGAAAACAAAGAGACAAAGAAAGAAAGGAGAAAAGAAGAGAAGAGAAAAGAAAAGAGAAAAGCAGTGCTCTTCGAGGTAATGGAAAATGTCTTTGGTAGAAGCTTGAACTGAAAATGTCTACCCACAGACAACAGTAAAATATATGGCCCGTACGGGGATCGAACCCGCGACCTTGGCGTTATTAGCACCACGCTCTAACCAACTGAGCTAACCGGCCACATAGCACTACTACTCTTTTGGAAGGGTACACATAAGAGAAGATTAACACACTAAATGTTCCTTAACATTTCGGAGGTTGTTTAAATATAAGTGGCGAGATTTTGCCACTGCCAGGTCTCTCAAAAGGGTCGCCAATCGTGCTCATAAGCTTCAAATGAGGAACTTAAACTTCTCAGTTCTGTGGATTTGAACTAGAAAATCCAGAGAAATTTTTCTCTGCAGAGGCTATCTGGTTTCCTTGTCTGTGAGGAATACAAATGGGACTGAAGGGAGTCTTTCTTCCTAACAGATTTGTCTGTCCTGGACAGCACATTAGTTTTTTCTTTAGTGATTTGAACTTCAGGGATTTCTCCCCCCACCCCCACCCCAAGTTGATTAACACAAACCTGGGCACTTTCCCTTAAGTGACCAAAACCAAACACTGCTTGTAGGAAACTTACACTTACGCCTAGGAATAGGAGGCCTGCCAGAGACTTCTTAAATGGGAACCACTTTTTACAAAGCTAAAAGAAATACTGCCGAAACCCGGGATTGAACCAGGGACCTTTAGATCTTCAGTCTAACGCTCTCCCAACTGAGCTATTTCGGCACACGAACATACTGTTTTCTTGATCTTCCTACACTGACACGGTGTTCACTTTATCATAAATTTCATCACATTTCTGTCAATATATATGCCTTTTGTCTTTTCAAACAATCTTTCCTTAGTTTCATTACAATTCTTCAAATTACGATCCAGAAAAACTGAGATCATCCTTGCTTTTCCCCATTTCAAAAATAATTGTACCAGTACAAAAAGGAGAGAATGACCATGTGTTAATGACTGTACTGTAATCTATTAACCAACCCCCCCAATAAAATAAAATTAAAAAGTAATTGAAAGGGAGTCGGGCGGTAGCGCAGTGGGTTAAGCGCAAGTGGCGCAAAGCGCAAGGACTGGCGTAAAGATACTGGTTCGAGCCCCTGGCTCCCCAACTGCAGAGGAGTCGCTTCACAGGCGGTGAAGCAGGTCTGCAGGTGTCTGTCTTTCTCTCCCCCTCTCTGTCTTCCCCTCCTTTCTCCATTTCTCTCTGTCCTATCCAACAACAACCACATCGATAACAACAACAATAACTACAACAACAATAAAAAGACAAGGGCAACAAAAGGGAAAATAAATAAATAAATAAGAAAATTAAAAGTAATTGAATTAAATTGTGGAGTATTTAGTAGAAGAAAATTATGTCAAGTCTACCCAAAAATCTTTCTTCCTCCCAAAAATGCAGAGAGTGACAAAACAAAACCAAAATTTCCTGAGTGTAATAGAAAAGGGAAAAACAAAACTAGAACACTGAGATTTAGGGTTGTGGTGATTCTAAGCTTTCTTGCAGAAAGAGAAGCTTCTTAGGATTTGAAATTTCCCAGTTTGGAGCTCAAATACTTTATTGACTTGTTTGTCTTCCTTTCTTTTTCTTCTATTTTTCAGTGTGGTACATAAAGCATAGAGTGTGATGAATTTTACAGGCTTTTATTTTAGTGTTACTATCACTGACTCCTTGCCATCCTTATATACTCTAATGCCCTTTCAAAGCTAGACGCGGTTGTAACTTCATCTACACTGAATCAAATAGAACACTTAACTTGGTGTCTGAATATACAGTATAGTGGGCATTCAAATGGTTCTAGTCCCTGAGGCTTTCAGGTCCTAAGTTTTGTCCTCAAACCTATTATAAGCTATAACTTAGTAGTGTTCTGATGAAATTTTTTTTTATATTTATTTTATTTATTCCCTTTTGTTGCCCTTGTTGTTTTATTGTTGTAGTTATTATTGTTGTTCTTATTGATGTGTTGTTGGATAGGACAGAGAAAAATGGAGATGGGGGAGAGAAAGATAGACACCTGCAGATCTGCTTCACCGCCTGTGAAGAGGCTCCCCTTCTGATGGGGACCCCGGGGGACTCCAACTGGGATCATAATGCTGACCTTTGCTCTTAGAGCCACCTGCGGGTAACCCGAGGCACTACAGCCCAACTTCCAGGAAATGCTTTAAAAAAAAAAAAAAAAAGATGCTTGAAAACTCTTGGGGAAAAATTAACAATTCTGCCTTCTTGCACTCAGTATTATCTTTCAGAATCAACTGTGCTTTTATAATCTGTAGAGCAGTTTGTTTCTATGTATCAATTTCCATTTCATTTGTTTATATGTTCTTTTTTTCAATATTTTATTTATTTATTAATGAGAAAATAGGAGGAGAGAGAGAGAAAGAGCCATACATCACTCTGGTACATGTGCTGCTGGGGATTGAACTCAGGACCTCATGCTTGAGAGTCTGATGCTTTATCCACTGCCCCTCCTCCTGGACCACTTGTTTATATTTTCTAATTTTGATGGGCATTTGGATTATTTCAAATGTAGGGTTATTATTATTTCTTAATTTTATTTAAAATTTATATTTATTTATTTTCGCTTTTGTTGCCCTTGATTTTCTTTTTTTATGTTGTTGGGGTTTACAATTAACAGCATATATATACTTTCCCCATATTTGGGAGCTACTTTCTTCCTTGATACAGCTCTCTGGGGAGACTTCCAGAGGCGGGGCTACAGAGCATCAGCAGCTGTGTTTCTCTCCTCTCCTTGCCAAGGTCAACTAGGAATACCAAAGGAGATCACCTGGGACCACAACAAGCCAGGAATAGAACAACTTCAGGAACCCAACAAAATACTGCTGAGTGCAAACACGTGTGGCTCATGGACAGGGAGGAGTCTAAGGAGAGATTGAGCAGCTGGTAATTGTTATGCCCAGTGTTTAAGTCCCATTCTGCAGACAGGAGGCCAGAGTCACATGCAAAAACAAGAGCCTTTATTGAAACAAGCTTAAGCCTGGGCTACAAGCACTTTCCCAATAGTGGCTTGTGAGCCTCAAAGAGATGCAGACAGATTCTTTTTATCCACATCAGGAAGGGGCACTGGGGGGGTAGGGGGTCACTTAAAGTTCAGACCTGTTTGTCAGGGAATTTTTTACCACAGTCCAGCAAATTTTGGGTTTCAGGGCAATCATGACCTCCATTTACAGAACAACTGCTGATAGAAACGTTGAGACTAGTTTTTCAAGTGTAAAGTGCAGCTGCACTGCAGCTGTTGGATTGTGAGGTTTTTCTTGGCTGCCTTTGACAATATGGAGTAACAGTGGCCCTCACAGTACTAGTCCAGCACTTTACCACTTGAGGCACCACCTCTAGTCTGCTTTACCAACAAAAAGACTGCTGAAGGGAGGAGAGGAATTCCCTTAAGACTCACCAAATGCAACTGTGAGTCTCCACTGCTCCTGCCCTCAGAGGCTGGAGCAGCAGGGGGGAAGCCCTGTGCTGACATCTGGGAACAGAGAACTGACCAGGAAACTCAGGAGAAGAGCTACACCTTGGTGGCCTAACAGTGGGGCTGTATACTGGGAGGCTTTCCACATTGTTCCCCTGAGAACATGATGAATAATTACCGCAGAAAATACTGGCTGGGCAGCACTAGATAGCATAATGAGTCTCTTTTGCAAAGAGACTCTCATGCCTGAGGCTCCAAAGTCCCAGTTTCAATCACCTGCACCACCATAAATCAGAGCTGAACAGTGCTCTGGTAAAAAGAAAAAAAAATGGAAAAAAAAAAAAGCTATAAATGGGACCTGTTCAGAAACTCATAGGGCCCAGCAGTGCTGCCCTGCTTGGCAGAGAAGCTGAACTGAGCCTGGAGCTTTGGATCCTTGGAACCTTGGAGTGTGAGAGTCTCTTTGCATAACAACTGTGCTATGTCTCCCCCACCCTGCTTTATCTCTTGGTCAGAAGAGAGTGATTAAGCTTAGAAGCCTACTTATATTTTAAAAGCCCTCAGGCTCCCATAGTCTACAGGGAAGAAAAAGAACAAAAGAGGCACAACCTCTGTGCTCCAACTCAGGGACTGAAATAATATTGTAACAACTGTCAGTTTCCAGAACTGTGAACTCTTTAAGTACCTTACTTAGACACAAGTCAATCCAGGCAAAAGTGATCAGTAATTTGAAAAGTACTGAGAGAGCGACCTCACAACATACTATATAGAATGGTTAAACCAACCAATAGAAATATTGGAGAAATGAACCAGGACAAGAGTCCAGCTGAAAGCCCCCCCCAAAGGTTGAAGCACAAAACAGTGAGGTCACACTTCCAGAGGCAGGGCTACAGAGCAGCACCAGCTGTATTTCTCTCCTCTCCCAGGTCAACTAGGAGAACCAAAGGAGACCACCTGGGACCACACCAAGGCAGGACTAGAACAACTTCAGGAACCCATCAAATCACAGGTGAGTGCAAACACATGTGGCTCTTGGACAGAGAGTAGCCTAGGGAGAGATTAAGTGGCTGGTAACAGTCCAGCAGTCTACCAGTTGAGACACCACCTCTAGATGTTTCACCAACAAGGGGACAGCTAAAGGGAGGAGAGGACTCCCCTGAGACTCATAAAATGCAACTCTGAGTCTCCACTGCTACTGCCCTCAGAATCTGGAGCAGCAACAGGGAGGCCCTGTGCTGACACCAGTGAACAGAGAACTAAGGAGGAAACTCAGAAGATCTATACCTCCTGGCCTAGTGGTGGGGCTGTGAAAGTCTCTTTGCATAACCACTGGATTATCTCTGCCCCACCCTGCTTTATCTTTTGGTCAGAGTCAGTGATTAAGCTAAGAAGCCTACTTACAGTTTAAAAGCCCTCAGGCTCCCATAGCCTACAGAGAAGAAAAAGAACTAAAGAGGCTTTTAAGCCACTGAGCTCCAACTCAGGGATTACAATAATATTGAAATAACTGACAATTTCCACAACTGTGAACCCTTTAATTACCTTACTTAGACACAAGTCAGTCCAGGCAAGAGTGATCAGTAATTTGAAAAGTACTGAGAGAGGGACCTCATAACATAACTGTATAAAATGGTTACACCTCAAGAAGAAATATTGGGGAAATGAACCAGGATAAGAGTCCAGCTAAAAGCCCCCCAAAGGTTGAAGCACAAAATAATGAGGTCAACAGCCAAACACTAGTAAAGGAAATAATCACAGGAGTGAGTAAAGAGTTTGAAAGAATTGTCACCAGAAATTAAAAAACAACAAATGAGACCCTGGAAGAAAACACTAATTATCTCAAGGTTATTAGGGAGCTGAAAGCTGAAATAGCTGAGCTAAGAACACAACTTGCTGAACAAGCTAAAACAGTATCAGAACAGAGTCACAAAATAGATGAACTCCAGAAAACAGTAGAGGGCAGAGAGAATAGAATCAATGAGGCTGAAGACAGAATTAGCAAGATTGAGGATGAATTAGAGACTACTAAAAAAGAAGTAAGAGATCTCAAAAAGAGATTAAGAGATGCTGAAAACAACAACAGAGACCTAAGGGATGACTTCAAAAGAGATAATATATGCATTATTGGCTTACCAGAGGAAGAAAGAGAGGGAGGGGAAGAAAGCATTCTTCAGGACATAATAGCCGAGAACTTCTCTAGTCTAGACAACATCAAAGACATAAAGGTTCAAGAGGCCCAGAGGGTCCCAAACAGAATTAACTTAATGACACCAAGACACATACTATTTAGAATGGGAAGGAATAAGGATAAAGAAAGGATCCTGAAGGCTGCAAGAGAAAAACAAAGAGTCACCTACAGAGGAAAACCCATAAGATTAGCAGCAGGCTTCTCCACACAAACACTACAGGCCAGAAGAGAATATCAAGATATCTATGGAGTGCTCAATGAGAAAAGCTTTCAACCAAGACTACTGTATCCTGCTAGACTGTCATTCAGACTATATGGAGGCATCAAAACCTTCTCAGACAAGCAACAGTTGAAAGAGTCAACTACCACCAAGCCTGCCCTAAAAGAAGTTCTGAAAGGTCTCCTATAAACAGGCAGACCACAATAAATAGGCCATCTATCAGAACACTCTAAAACTCTACAAGAATAGCGTTAAGATATCTTCAATCTTTGATATCAATAAATATCAATGGCCTGAATTCATCTATTAAAAGGCACAGAGTAGGAAGATGGATCAGAAAACACAACCCAACAATATGCTTGTATAGGAAACCCAGCTAACTCAACAAGACAAACACAGACTCAAAGTGAAAGGATGGAAAACTATCATACAAGCAGTGGCCCACAAAAAAGGGCAGGAACAGCTATTCTCATATCTGACATGATAGACTTTAAAATAAATAAAATTTAAAAAGATAGGGATGGACACTACTTAATGCTCAGTGGTCAGTCAATCAAGAAGACTTAACCCTAACAGTAATAATAACAACAGCAATGATAAAGAACAAGGGCAACAAAAGGGGAAAAAATAGTTTCCAGGAGCAGTGGATTCATAGTGCAGGCACCGAGGCCCAGCAATAACCCTAGAGGCAAAATAAATAAATAAATAAATAAATAAATAAATAAATAGGAAAAAAAAAAAGGATTGGGGGCTGGGGGGAAGACATAATGAATCCAGCACAGTCATTTCTTTTTATTTTATGTTTAAATTCTTTTTTCAATCATTAATTTATTTATTACTGGATAGAAATAGAAATTGAGAGGGGAAGATAGAGAGGGAGAGAGACAGAGAGACACCCCCAGCTCTGCTTCACCTCTACTGGTGGGGACCAGAGCTTGAACTTGGGTCCTTGAGCACTGTGATGTGAGTGCTTAACAAGGTGTGCCACCACCTGTCCCCAGCACAGCCATTTCTTCTTCCTTTTTTTTTTTTTTTCCCCAAAACACTGCTCAGCTCTGGCTTATATTGGGACAAGGAATTAAAATTGAGACATTACTCAGAGTCTCAAGCATCAAAGTTGTTTTTGCATAACCTCTATGCTATCACCCTAGGCCTTGTTTTAATTTTTTCCATAAAACTTATCACCACTTTTTCTCAGTACATATAAGCATTTATTTATTTATTTACTAAAGACTTTTAAAAATATTTATTTATTTATTTATTTATTCTATTTTGTTGCCCTTGTTGTATAAGCACTTATTTTAAGGATTATCATTTATTTCTTCCAACTCAAATTCAGCTTTTGAAGATCAGAGGCTTCTTTTTTTCCTCCACAGGAACCTCAGCATCTAAAAAGGGACCAGGCAAAAAGTGAGAATTAAATATATGTGGAATGACTGCATTTGCAATGAAAAGCACAGGAAGACTGGATTGAGGATAGTAAATTTCCCTCAGGTCTTGATGTTTCACAGACTTGTGAAAATTTTGGTCAGAACTATTTAACAGCTATGTCTATTGTATTATTTGCAATTAGGTCTGCTGGTGTCTATCTTTCTCTCCCCCTCTCTGTCTTCCCTTCCTCTCTCGATTTCTTTCTCTCTGTCCTATCCAACAATGACTGCAATAACAACAACAATAATAATAACAACAACGATAAACAACAAGGGCAACAAAAGGGAAAAAGTAGCTTCCAGGAGCATTACATTCACAGTGCAGGTACCAAGCCCCAGCAATAACCCTGAAAGCCAGAGGAAAAAAAAAAGAGAGAGAGAGAGAGTTTGAAAAAAGATGTGATCAAGGAAATAAAGAAGATACAATTATATATATATATATATATATATATATATATGTATATATTGCCTCCAGTGTTATAGCTGGGGTTCGGTGCCTGCACCACAAATCCACTGCTCCTGGAGGCTATTTCTTTCCCTTTGGTTGCCCTTGTTGTTTTCGAATGTACATATTAAATGAGAGGAAAACTGAGGAAGGAACTGTAGGCAATAGCTATACTAATTAATGGGACAGCAGAGAAGGAGACCCCAGGGAAATGGAGCACAGTCTAGGAAAGACTGGAAAAAAGTAAAACAACTTTGCATCCAAATGGATGCATTCCTCAAACTAGACCCTTTGTTTATTTTCTGATGAAAGGGAGGAGGTAGTGAGGGGAGGAGAGAGAGAGGAAGAAAGAGAGAGAGTGCCTGACCACCTATGCCTGATTTTACACTGCTGGAGGACTGGAGGAAAATTATATTCTACTTCTCAGTCAACTTTCTGCAAAGTAATCAGGAGCCAGGAGCTCTGGTCAAGGGAGCTTTAGGTTTCACAAGTGAAGTTCAGCAGTACCCCTGCCAACCTGATGTATGACAAGGGTGCCTGGGAACAGAGCCTTTGGACATGGGCAAGTTTCCTTCCTCAGCCCCCAAATCCTGAGGAATACTTTAAGCAAGGGGAAGGGGAAAAAAATTAAATTCTCCTAATCTGAGAAAAGAAACACCAATTTCCCTTATATGGACTCAATTTGCATTCTCTCGGCTTTTTGGGTTTTGTGTTTAGGCAGCTTTCATCAAGTATCATGGAAATATCTGCAGTTTCAACATAGAAAACATAACATTTTCTTAAGCTTCTATTTATAAAGAGGAGGAGGGTATACATGTGAGTGAAACACCTTAAATCAGAAAGGGAAGAAAACATGCTCCAGGTGAGGCTCGAACTCACAACCTCGGCATCACCCGCACATATACTGCTGTATAAGTACCGCGCGCTAACCGATTGCGCCACTGGAGCATGCTTTCTTCAATGTCTCCGTGTACACTGTACAGAGCCGTGAGTCACCAGTGGCAGACCCGGAGTCATCATACATGGGTTTGAACGTAACCTTCCAATGCTTCACTCTGCTGCGGCTAGCCTAGCATACAAAACATGCCGTCGTTCTCAGAAGCATGTGTATATGATGCTCCCTCCACGCACCCGAGATCCACATTTCCCAGTGATCCAGGGGTGCTTCTTTCAGAAGCCAGGAGAGAAAGAAGAGAATGGATGAGCAGACTCTGACTCTCCCTCTCCTCAATGCAAAGGCGAACACTGGCTGTTGGGCTGCGGGGTGGTATCACAGCCCGGCTGGAGGGTGATTGATTGGGTGGATCCGGACACCTAGTTACTCAACCCATGGCGCCTTCTTTCCGCTGTTCTCCCGGCTCCTGACAGCGCTCCCAGTTAGCGTTTTAATACTTCCCGGATGCCTTGCAAGATTAACCTAAAACATGTAATTGGATTCACAGAGTCAGCTAGTCAGACATCTCTTCCAGGAAAACAGTCATTATAATGACTTTGTTTCAGAGTTTAATCAAAGCATCCTTGTCCATCGATTAAGGATATCTTTGATGTCCACGATCCCTGCTGCTCCACCTTAGTCTTCTTGGGAGGTTCGCTACAGATAGTTCGCTTCTGCGACAGAGTGACCTTCCTGATTCTGCCATGTCCACAAAATCTTTCTCTCTCTTTTTTAAAATTAATTTATTTAGGTAGTCGGGCGGTAGCACAGCGGGTTAAGAGTACGTGGCGCAAAGCTCAAGGACCAGCATATGGATACCGGTTCGAGCCCCAGGTACCAGGGGTGCTTCTTTCAGGAGCCAGGAGAGAAAGAAGAGAATAGACGAGCAGACTCTGACTCTCCCTCGCCTCAATGCAAAGGAGAAAACTGGCTATTGGGCTGTAGGCTGGTATCTCAGCCTGGCTAAAGGGTGAGAGGGTGGATCCTGACACCCTAAGGATACAGGTTCGAACCCCTGCTACCCAGGTGCAGGGGGCTTGTTTCACAGGCGGTGAAGCAGGTCTGCAGGTGTCTTTCTCTCCCCCTCTCTGTCTTCCCCTCCTCTCTCCATTTCTCTATGTCCTATCTAACAACGACAACAATAACTGTAACAATAAAAAAAAAAAACAGCAAGGGCAACAAAAGGGAAAATAAATATTATTTAAATTTTTTATAATTTTACTTTAAAAATTTATTTATTATTGGATAGAGACAGAGAGAAATTGAGAGGGGATGGAGGAGATACAGAGGGAGAGAGAGCACCTGCAGCCCTACTTTACTCCTGCAAGTGGAGACCAGGGGCTTGAACCTGGGTCTTTATACACTATAGTGTGTGTGGTTAACCAGGTGTGAAATCTTTCTAATCCAACATAGAGTAAGTAGCTTTGTGTAAGAAGCCCAGAAGCCTCTTTCACCAACAGATGACCCTGTGAGTAGTAGTAGAGATGGGTGGTATGACTGGCAACAACTTTACAAATATCTTCCTTGCAACTGACGTCAGATAACAGAGTGAAGAATGAAAGTTCTTGGCATCATCCAGCATCCTGGAACCTTATCAGACCAGGCACTTTTGGCCTAAACATCTGGTCTCTTCATTTGCTCATTAACATTAGTGTAGCTACCCCTTTGTGCCCTCACAAAAACTTAGCATACTTTCATGCCTGAGGCTCCAAGGCCCCAGCTTCAATCCCCAACTAAGCACTGATCTAATTAAACAGACAGATAAATAAATAAATAAATAAATAAATAAAAATTAAAAATTGGCAAAACCTCTACTAGAGGTCTTTGGCTTCTTTAGCCATTGACCCATAATCTCTGTATTTGTTCACCAGTCTTCTTTAAATGAGTAAACGTTTCTTTTTGCACATAAGAATATACCTTTTTTTTCCCCCCTCCACCGTCCTATTTTTAAATACAATATGCCCCTTATGAGGAGCTGGTTGAAAAATATGCTGGGTGTTTCAAGAACCATGAAGAATTCAATCTGAAATTATATAGGGGCCTGGTTACAGGAATTTTTAAAAGCAAACTAGTGTCTGTTTTCATGGTGTGTAGCCCAATTTCACAGCACTGTCATTATAAAACCTACTATTTTTACTCTCTTTTTTTCCAGACAGGTTTTGTTGTTTTTTTGTTTAGTAACCAAATACAAGGAGTAAGTGCTTTATGGGGGAGAATGGAGATGGGGTGGGAGTATTTTAAAGCTAAAGCTATTAGATACAAATAATTGACCATAGGTTACTGTATTTGCGTTGTTCAGAATAGTTGTCTTCTTCAGGGACAATGTTTTCAACCCAAGAAAATATCTACTGTGTGTATTCTCAAGGAAAAGAGCAAACACTTCCAGATGCTGATACTCAAGAAAACACCTCACTGCCTTAGCTATTCTTCTATATATATGTTTAATTTTTGTCTTCCTATTAACGGGAGACTCTCCAAATGCCACTTCGGATTTGGGTTTATCTCTCTCTCTCTCTTTTTTTTAAAAATATTTTGTTTATCTATTAGTGAGAAAGATAGGAGGAGGAGAGAGAAAGAACCAGACATCATGCTGCCAGGGACTAAACTCAAAACCTCATGCTAGAGAGTACTGCATTATCACCTGAACTATCTCCCAGACCAAGTTTAGCCATTCTTCTGATCCTTAATATACCCACATTTTTTAAAGCCTTGGGACAAAGAAAGCCCCATACAATCTATCTTGGTAAGCCCAGTGATGTGAACTAGGTGATGGAGCAGTGGATAAAGAATTGGACTCTCAAGTATGAGGTCCTAAATTCAATCCTTGGCAGCACACATACCAGATTGATGATCTGGTCTGGTTCTTTCTCTCTGTCTCCTCCCACCTTTCTCATAAATAAATAAATAAATAAATAAATAAATAAATAAATAAAAATTAAACAAAAAACCAATGAGTGGGCTAGGAAGTTGTACAATGGATAAAGTGTTAGGTCCTCAAGTATGAGGTCCAGAGTTTGATCCCCAGTAGTGCATGTACAAGAATGATATATGGTTATTTCTCTCTCTCTCTCTCTTTCCCCCCTATCTCTTTAATTATTAAATAATTTTTAAAAATCTTATAAAAAACTGGATGAGGGAAATAACATAATGGTTATGGAAAAAGACATTTGTGCATGAGGCTCCAAAGTCCCAGGTTCAATCCCCCACAACACCTGAGCAATGCTCTGTTCAGTCTCTTTCTCTAATAAAAAATAAATACATATGCATTTTTAAAAGCCTTAATATTACAAATAAACAAGCCCCACTGAGGTACAATTGGTGATTTATATGCAGAAACTAAATTTTCCTTAATAAGTTCATCTTTAGCTTGAAATTAAGAAAAAAGAAAAGAAATATTCAAGATGTTAAGGTGTCCTAATTGGGGACAGTGTGACTTAAACCTTATCATGCCAAATTCTTCTTTTATAAAGGAACATTAGCTAACATTTTTCCATGCCCACGACCCTGATTTAAGCCAGGACCATACCACATTGAAGACAACTTCAGTGTTGTGGTCTCTTTCACTCTCTCTCTACTTCTCTATAGCTAAACAACAACAACAACAACAATAATAATATTGGGTGGCCCAGGAGGTGATGCAGTGGATAAAGCACTGGTCTGTCAAGCAAGACATCCTAAGTTCAATTCCCAGCAGCGCATGTACCAGAGTGATGTGTTGGCTCTTTTTCTCTCGCCTCCTTTCTCATTAATAAATAAAATCTTTAATAATAATAATACCATTGGTTCAAAGGGGAAATCAAAGTGTCATTCTTAGTCTATAGTCGGACAAGAAATACTGAAATGAATTTTGCCAAATTTCTGTGTTCTACAAAGTTTAGTCAATTGTTTTATACCAGTTTTATTGTTAATTTCTACAGACAGAAATCATTTGCATTGCTACCAGTATTCTCCAAGTCAATTTCTGCAGTTTTAAAAAAAGGCTTATCCAGGGGCCAGGTGGTGGCACATCTGGTTGAGTGCACATGTTACAATGCACAAGGACTCAGGTTCAAGCCCCTGGTCCCCACCTGCAGGAGGAAAGCTTTACAAGTGGTTTCTTCTTCTAGCGTTTGCCCTTCTTCCGTAGTCAGTCAACAGCGTCAGGTTGAGCCTGATGTAAAGTTTCGAGACCTCCTTTGAATCTGGAGAGGTGGCAGTCGTTGACTATGTGGGTCATAGTCTGTCTGTAGCCGCAGGGGCAGTTTGGGTCGTCTCTGGCTCCCCAGCGATGGAACATAGCGGCGCACCGGCCATGGCCTGTTCGATAGCGATTGAGGAGGTGCAAGTGGTGAAGCAGTGCTGCAGGTGTCTCTCTGTCTCTTTCCCTCTCTATATCCCCCTTCCTCTCAATTTCTGGCTGTCTCTATCAAATAAATAAAGATAATGAATTAAAAAAAAACTTATCCAAAGACAAAAAGATACACTCTAAATGATCAGCTAAACCCTCAAAGTCTCAGCATTTTATTGAAAGTCTAGGGGAGAATACAGGTCCAAAAAGGATGACAGAGGACCTAGTGGGGGTTGTATTGTTATATGGAAAACTGGGAAGTGTTATGCATGTACAAACTATTGTATTTACTCTAGAATGTAAAACATTGATTTCCCAATACAGAAATAAATAAAAAGAAAGAAAGTCTACCTAGTAATCTCCTTTGCCTATTTCATGGACTTCTACAAGATCTTTTTAAAGCTTTAATATTTATTTATATATTTACTTATTTATGAAATACAAGCAAAGTGTCACCCTGGAACATGTGATACTGGGGATCAAACTCAGAAACTCATGCCTGAGGGTGTAACTGCATCATTACTTTCTAGGTAACATGATGTTAATTTTTTTTAATTTTATTTATTTATTCCCTTTTGTTGCCCTTGTTGTATTTTTATTGTTGTAGTTATTATTGTTGTTATTGTTGATGTAGTTGTTGTTGGATAGGACAGAGAGGAATGGAGAGAGGAGGGGAAGACAGAGGCGGGATAGAAAGACAGACACCTGCAGACCTGCTTCACCAGCTGTGAAGCGAGTGAGGAGGAGGTGGGGAGCCAGGGGCTTGAACCAGGGTCCTTAAGCCAGTCCTTGCACTTTGCGCCACCTGCGCTTAACCCACGGAGCTACTGCCCAACTCCCGATGTTAAATTTTTTTAAAAATATTTATTTATTTCCTTTTTGTTGCCCTTGTTCTTATTGTTGTTGTAGTAGTAGTTGTTGTTGATGTCGTCGTTGTTGGATAGAACAGAAAGAAATGGAGAAAGGAGGGGAAGGTGGGGAGAGAAAGATAGACACCTGCAGACCTGCTTCACTGCCTGTGAAGCGACTCCCCTGCAGGTGGGGAGCTGGGGGATCAAACAGGGATCCTCAGCCGGTCCTTGTGCTTTGTGCTACGTGCGCTTAATCTGCTGCGCTACCGCCTAAATTTTTCTTTTTTTAATGAATGTATTTTTTATTATCTTTATTTATTGGGTAGAAACAGCCAGAAATTGATAGAAATGGGGAATAGAAAAAAAGAGCGACAGAGAGACACCTGCAACCTTACTTCACCACTCATGAAGCTTGCCCTTCTGCAGGTGGGAACTGAAGGCTTGAACCCGGGTCATTGAGCACTATAACATGTGCTCTCAACAAGGTGTGCCACCACTCAGCCCCGATGTTAAAATTTTTAAATAAATTTAATTTCCACCTAAACAAACTAAAGTTGCTTTTGCCTTTGCAATTCACAACTCTGAGTTTTAAAACAAAAGTCATACTTTCAGAGAGAATATATAAATTCATTGCAACAAGTTATATTCTTTTGGCTAGTTCATTTTCATTGTCATTAAAACGTATAGGTTTGGACATACAAGGTAAACATGCTTCAGAATAACCTCTGTCACCCAAGATGGGTAATATTTGTTGGAAAATACTGGAGAGATCTAAAAAGAAAGAGAAAAGGAGTTTATCTACTGTGCACAAAAGACCCCACAAGGCAGAAGACAAAGATGATTATGAACTGAGCTAAAACAGCTTCACACAGAGAAAAATACAAAAATGCCTAAGATTTGGGGAATATCTACAAATCCATGTATCCTCCAACTCCAGCATCCTCCCCCAAAAAAGTTTTTAAAGTTACATTGACAGGTGGGGAGACAGTATAATACTTATGTAAACGGACTCTCATGCCTGAGGCTCCAAAGTCCAAGTTCAATCCCCACATCATCATAAGTCAGAGCTGAGCATTGCTCTGGTTAAAAAATTAATAATAGGGGAGTTGGGCGGTAGCACAGTGGGTTAAGTACAGTGGGTTAAGCGCACATGGCACAAAGTGCAAGGACTGGTGGAAGGACCCCCCGGTTCCAGGTCTGCAGGTGTCTCTCTTTTTCTCCCTACCTCTGTCTTCCCCTCCTCTCTCCATTTCTCTGTCCTACCCAACAATGGCATCAATAATAACTACAACAATAAAACAACAAGGGCAACAGAAGGAAATAAATATTTTTAAAAAATTAATAAATAAATAAATGTATGAGGCCAAGCAGTGGCACACCTGATTAAGTGCACATACTACAGTACACAAGTATGCAGGTGCTGGGCTAGCTTCATGAGCAGGAACTTTCTTACTGCCTTCCTCTCACCCATCGCTGTGTACTCTTCCTGCTTCTGCTTTGCCTGTCATTTTGGTGGTTCCAGCTCACTCTACAGAGTAGAAAAGTTCCAGTGGCTGTCCTCCCCCATCGAGATAGACGTGCGGCATTTTTTCCCTGGTGGTTGACATTGGACTGACGCTTCTATTGGACTTGCTGATACACCTTTGGACACTCCCTTTACACTGCTGGACTTCTGGAGGACTGACTGTAGCAGTCCATGGACCTTGCAGCGAGCTGTCTCAGGACTTTGCAACACCAGTTCATCCCTCTCACCCCCCCCCCGGTTTATCAGGCCCCCACTCCTCTACCCACGAGGCAGCCCTCCTCTCCACCTCTCTTCAGTCTCACTCTGTCCCTTGATACTCTTACTTATCCCTCCCCATCTTGTGCTAGTTCTTTTTGAAGACACACGCTATCATTCAGGTTTCTTCCCAACAGGTTTCTGTTCGCCCCTACATTGCTATTCCCCTGACAGAGATGGAGCCTTTTACAGGCATTGACCCATTTATATATGGCCATTAAGTAAGAGGGAGATGTTGGGAAATTGTGAGGATGTGGTTGAGCTTGGAAGGGTTTGAGCCTGAGTGGTGTGTCAATCCTGTTAGTCTCTCTCTACTAAGAGGTTGAGCAAGGAGGGACAGTAGAACCCCAAAGGTGTGCCTCCTCCTATCAGTCTCCCTGCCTCACAAAGTGCCCCGCACTTCTGATACTGTAGCCATTAGTTAAAAAAGAAGGGGGAGATGTTGGGCAATTAGCCAGCTTCCCCCTACTTAACTGCAGTCTATTTACATAACCAGTTACCTAAGAACCACCCTGCCTGCAGGGCACTGGTTTAATCTCACTGGTTTGCACTCTTTTGGCTCCACCCCCTCTCCTAGTCACACCCTGATTTCCACCACTCTCTTTTCGCTCTACCCTCTCTTCATCACATCCTGTTTCCACCCTACTTGGCAAGTATAAATTGGCAAGCTGCTCTTCTGATAAACACAGTTGGGATTGCCTTCTGGCTCCAAGAGTCCCAGAGTCTCCTGCAACGCTAGCCCAGCACGAGTTCCTGATCCCTCTCCCACACAGCAGCCAACCACAAGTTCCTGATCCCTCTCCCACGCAGCAGCCTAGGTTGGCTCCAGATGAGTTCTCTCCAACCCAGAGAGCACTTTCTTGGGAAGAAGCACCCTCAGGCTATCCCGGCATACAGGTTCAAGCCCCTGATCCCCACCTGTAGGGGGAAAGCACCAGGGCTGCAGTTGTCTCTCTATCTCTCTCCCTTTCTATCTCCCCTTCCCTTCTCAATTTCTGTCTGTTTCTACTTAATAATAAATAGGTTTTAACTAAATAAATAAACAATAATAATAAATAATCTTCATTGACATAATATTCATTTGCAAGGTTGTCTGTTTTAGGGGTTCAATTTCATGCCTATGATTGATATAGGTTACTATATGGCACTCAACACTAAAGTACAAATAATTCTCCACCAAAGTCTTCCATTTTCTTGATATGACCCAACTTCTTGTTCTTAGCAGTGGAAATAGCCATTTGTTCACTCAAATTTTCTATCAATTATGGGGGAAGAAGCATCAGGCTGGGGCTGCTGGATGAAAATTTGAGTCACAAAATAGTGACCCTGGTGCCTCAGTCACAAATGAAATCAATCACAGGAAGATATTTGCAACAGTTGCGCTGGGAACAGAGAGAGCCTAAAGAAGTAGGCTAATATGTTCACTCCAATCCCCTATACCACCATAAGCCAGACCTGAGCAGTGCCCTGGCTAGAAGGAGGAGGAGGAAGAGAATGGGGAGGAGGAGGGGTAAGGGGAAGGGAGGGAGAAGGGAAAGGAGAGGAAGGGGAAGGGGAAGAAGAAGAGAAGAGGGACAGGAAGAAGGAGAAGAAGGGGGAGAAGATGGAGGAAGACAGAGAAGGAGAAGAAGAGGAGGAGGAAGAGGAAGAAGAGGAAGGGGAAGAAGGAGAAGAAGAGGAAGAAGGAGGAGAAGGAGAAGAAGGAAAAAGAGAAGGAGAAGGAGAAGGAGAATAATGCTGGAAGTCCTGGAAGGAGTGTCGTCAAGGAGTCTGAGACTTAGATTGTACGAATTATTCAAACCCTCACTAATACCTGTGCTCTTCTACCTTATGGTGAATTTAGTATTCTTATCCATTCCGACTAACTCCAGAAACTTTTTTTTTTCCAGGAGGCACCTAGATAGAACTTCATATTATAAAAGTTGCAAGGTATAAGGTAGTGTGTCAGGATGGCCGAGTGGTCTAAGGCGCCAGACTCAAGTTAGCACTTCCCAACCTTGGGGCTTCTGGTCTCCACATGGAGGCGTGGGTTCGAATCCCACTTCTGACACATATAGTTTTTATTTTTCATCCTCGGCTGTTCTACGTTTTTTCTTTTCTTTTTTTTTTTTAACCCAAATTTTTATTCTGGTATTTCTTCCTACTAAATCATTAGTACCAAATGGGTATTTCCTACATTCCTAGTGAGCTGATAAGAAATGCAAAGTGCTTTAGAACTGAGATCATCCTTGTGATTTTAGACGTATTAGATAGTAAATTAGAAGTCTGGCTGTGGGGCCTGGATAGCTCAGTTGGTAGAGCATCAGACTTTTAATCTGAGGGTCCAGGGTTCAAGTCCCTGTTCAGGCGGCACAGTATTTACTTTAACTCACTTCTATAAACCCCATTCTTTTATTTAGGTTAGGGCTACACAGCCAGGACATTTTTTTTTTTTTTCAGATAGAAAAACAGAGAAAGAAATGGAAAGACAGACAAAAAGACACCAAAACACCAAAGTTTTCTTCTTTATTGCTTTATTCTTAATGATAAAATTCTTCACAGAAAAAAAAAGCCATGAGCTTTTGTGGGGCTGTTGTTTGTTAAAAAATTTGAAGTGGCACAGGATACACTTTACACAGAAACTTAGATTCTTGTGAAAATTGATGAATTGACCATGATGTATGTGCATCTCTTCAAATAAGATAATTTTGAAGAGACCATTGCCATCTCTATTCATTGGTGTGGTGATATCTCCCCTAAGTCCATATTTGGGGAACTCTGTCTCACTCAGGTGTGTGTGTTGAGGGGGGCGGCAAGTTTGAGAAATCTGCCTTTTGGTCTTAACGGCAAAAATCTTTCTAGAGACCTCTCTCTAGGAAAGAAATCGCTCCCTGTTTCTGACTCTAAGAAAACCTTCCAAATGAATTGTTGACAGTGGTTGACAACTTTGATAGTAGTATGCTATTTTGAATCCATTTCCCTTGGCAGAGGAAGCGATTACCACCTGAAGGAAATCTGATACTGTCCTCTGTTTTGAATACAAAACAAATTCAAATTTGCAGGAGCTCCAGTGACGCAATCGGTTAGTGTGCGGTACTTATTATACAAATTCAAATTTGTATTGCTGTCTCTGAAAATACTCCAGGATCTTTAACTGGGAATTTTCATGCATCAACGGTTAAATAGCAGGTAATGAGTAACTGCTGGGAAAGGTTCAGGCACTCTGGGCAGGGGTGAAATTCAGTTGGAGTCAAGATGCTGAAGTGGGTGTTTTAGGAAGAACCCACCAAACTCTGAGGAAAGCATGGAAATAGAGGATGACTTGTTCACTGGAACGTAGGATGGGGTGAACTGGGCAGGGCTCGCGGTAAAAGATGGAAGCGTTCGAAGAAAGTTAAAGGGTAGACATGAACATCAGAAAGAAAAAATGAACCACTGCAGACACATATGGGAATGTCTATGAGGAACCCCAAACTTAATATGTCAGGAAATGGAAAATAGCTGCCGTTGAAAACAATGGTGACGATAAAGTCGATAAAGTCCAATTCTGGAAAATGGACACTATTATCATTAAGTAGCAACAGATGGACACTATTATCATTAAGTATCATTAAGTAGCAACAGATGGCAACAACAACAAAAACCAATTCGACTCTGGCGGGACTCGAACCCGCAACCTTTGAATCTCTCTCATATTTATTCTAGAAGTCCAATGCGCTATCCATTGCGCCACAGAGCCCTGCTGTAGCACAACCTTGTCTCGTACCTTACCACTGTTAATAATTCATTTGGTTCGCTGACAGATTTGTCGAAATTTGTGCTTTGCATCCAAGAAGAATAAAAATCAAACAAGAGACAAGCAATACTGGACTTAAAATTCCTGTGAGGCTGTGTGGACCAATTGTTTGGACTCTGTTACCGATCATCAGTCGAAATGCCTTTGGGGACAGAAACGCTTATTGGTCATAAAATGGGGACCTATCTATTTACATATCTTAGGATCTCGTGTCCACATTTAACCATTTCTATATAGAGCATCTGAAAATTCTGAAGAAATCGCTGAACTAAAAACATAAAAGAGAAACAGAAAACGTATTGTATTTATTAAATACAAAGAATTTGGGTCTTTGCATGATACAAAAAATTTAACTTGGTAATTCATTTTTTTAGAGATCATCCACTAACTTACAGGAAATGAAATTCATTGTCAGTCTATATTTCTAATTATTTGCTCCACCCATCTGAAATTGAAAATTCACTTGACTTTTGCAAAGTTCTTTGCCAAACACAGTGGAATTAGCAGCTCACTTCTAAATCACTTCTAAATCTAATTTCTTATGGACACTGAATGAAGGGATCCAGAGGAAGTTTTCACCGTCGTTTTTCTCTCCCTCAATCCTAGACACAAGTCATAGGGCACTTTTCCTCCACGGGGCCCATTAAGAAGGGTTGTTCACATCAAGGTCTAAAATTAAAATTTAAAATGTACGCGTTGCTTAAATCTGATTTCGGTTTAGGTGTCTCCAACGACCATTTCTTAACCAACTCGTCTGCTAGTGAAGGAGTCTCTCATTGGTGAGTTATATCAAATCAAAGGTTTAGCATTTTATTTGTATCCTAGTATTTCCAGACATACAGGACAGCCAAAGAGGGTTTGACTTCGTTCCTTAATTTCTCAATCACCAGAGGATTTTGTTCTTTTTACTAAAGACGTTTTTACTTACGCAGCATTAAGGAAAAAAAAAAAAAAAAAAAAGCATGACATTCTCTTTTATAATCTGAAAAATGGAAAAGAGGCATGTGTAGTCGTGGCCGAGTGGTTAAGGCGATGGACTAGAAATCCATTGGGGTTTCCCCGCGCAGGTTCGAATCCTGCCGACTACGAGGACTGTTTTACTTCCTAGATAGGGTTACTTGCCTAGTATACCTCCTCACGTAAGAGGTACAGCAAGTGAGTCAGACTGAAATGTGGCTCTAAGAGAGCTATAATACTAGCCCCAACCCGAAGGTTCCAAGAGAGGTCTATTACTAAAATCTTAACTCCACTCATCTTTAGAGTGTTCCTTAGAGAAATAATAGAGGGCAGAGATAGATAATATAGTGGTTATGCAAGAGACTAGCCGGGCAATGCTCTAAAAAGGGAGAGAAATAATAGAGGTTAATAGAGAAATAAATAATAGAGGTTTAAAAAGAGAGAGAAATAATAGAGAATATTCTATGCCACACAATGGAAGCCATTCTAATATTTATTTATCAAGAGTAAAATTCACTTTTTGAAAGCTGATGAATAAACCTCCCAGATGACAATCACAGTGATATATTTTCAACATTCCAGTTCGGCCATTTTGAGAAATGTGATAGAAATGGAATCATCCAGTGTGTAATCTTTAAATATTAGTTTCTTTCACTTTCACTCTATGCCTTGAGATCCAAGATGTGCATGTGTATCACTTCACTTTTTTTCTTGCTATCAAACATAATTTTATTGTAAAGTTTATTAATCCATTCATTGAAGGAAAATTTCCAGTTTGGGACACTTATGGGGAAAGCAACTATAAATATTAGCATATATAAATTTTTTTTCTTGAATAGATTACTTGAATTTAGATTGTTAGTTCATATAACAAATTTATACTTATAAGAAATGGCTATATCTCAAAAATCTGACTCTGGTTTGTGGAAACTGCATCATATTGAAATGACATCCCATCTCCAACAAGAGAGGGACACCACTCAAAACTGGTTTGACAAGAATCTCAGTTACAAGAATGGGTGCATCTGCGCCTCCTAATTTGTTATAGTGAGGTTAATGAGCACACAATCTCAGTTTAAAGGGAGCATTTCTTCATTTTCTTCAGGGAGCAATTCTTCATTTTATGATGGATTTTATTTGAGTGATCTTCTTTCTCAATATTACAGTTAGGTTACATGATACAAAGAAATAATATAAATGCAGGGAACTCTGGTCTTATGGCTCGGTTTTCAAAATTATGCCAATTCCTTGGAGTGATTTGCCAAGTGATGTGCTTTGTGTCTACATTCTTCTTAATGGAAGAGGGTTGTAAATTTCCTTTTCCTATGCCATGGGACACTAACCTAACAAAGAGTTTTTAGAAGTCCTCCTTATTAACTGCAAAATTTATTTAAAGTGAGAGGGAAGAAATTTGGATTATTATTTTTTATTATTAATAATAATTTAAGAAACATATCTCAGTGGCTGTGTGGGCCCTAACAGATTTTTAAACAAATACAAGCAGCATCTCTATATGGGCTCAGTTTCTCCCATGACAACCACTGCTCACCAGTATATTAAGAATGAAAGTCCCATTGAAAACTCTATGCTTACTGGAAGTGAAAAAGTCTTTTTGGTTGTTGATTTTATGGGTCTTTATACTTGACAAAAGAAATCTAGAAGTTATTGCTTCAACAATGATTTCATAAATATATACAGACTAAGAATTTTAACTTGTAAATTATACCAAATGCTTTCAGTGGTCATAAGAAGTCATTATAAACTACTGTAAGAGCTATTTTCTATAGGGTTTTATGGTGTAGTGGTTAGCATTCTTGATTCTGAATCTAGTGATCTGAGTTCAACTCTCAGTGGAACCTGTTTTTTCACAGCTTTATCTCCCAGGGGAATAGTGTCTATCAACGACAAAAAACCTTCTGTTTCCTGTGGGCTCCTGGAAGTCCTGACATAACTCATCTGGATGAAGAGAGGACTAAAATTTTAGTCTAATGAAATTTGTTATTTATTTTTTAACATTTATAACATTAATTAATTTGTGTGTTTATTTATATATGATAGAGAGGGAAAGAGGATGAGAAAAAAAGAGAGAGAAAAGTTTCACCATTCACAAAGCTTCCCCTCCCCCACCCTGCAAGTGGGGACCAGAAGCTTGAACTTGAGTCTTTGTGCATGGTAATGCATGCACTTAACCAGGTACAACACTGCCTAGTGGGATTTGTTTTATATGGAAGAGTAACCAGAAGTAAATACAGGAGATGGCAAAAAAAAAAACTGTGCTGTGCTATGACTAGAGAATAGTAGACTTACATTAAATGTATTTTCTGTATACATAAAAAAAAACTTGAGATTCTTAGATATCTCAAAATTGAGATGCAATATAATTCAACAGTTTCAGAATATACAAATAGTAGCACATTTATCATCTATCCAGAAATGCCAACTGGACCTCCATCACACTCTATCCCATGGTCACTAACCCAGTTTATTTATATAAAATATATGTTAGTCCAATTATACAAAATTAGAGGTGGTCTTATAAACATCTTTCTTTCTCTCCTTCTTTCTGTGCCTTAGAAAATACAGTTTTGGAGCCAAGTGGTGGCGCACCAGGTTAATGGCTCACATTACAGTGCACAAGGACTCAAATTCAAACCCTCAGCCCCCACCTGCAGGAGGAAAGCTTCACAAGCGAAGCAGGGCAGCAGGTGGCTCTCTGTCCCTCCCCCCTCTCTATCTCCTTCTCCCCTCTAAATTTCTCTCTGTCACTATCCAATAAATAAATAAATAAATAAATAAATATTTTTTAAAAAGAAAATACAGCCTTATTTAAGAAGAATGAAGACATAAACAAAGCAGGCAAATTTAGTCCAGAGGAAGGAGAAATATAATTTATTCCACAGTTGATAGCATCTATTTATTGCATATTAACGATAGAATTACTTACCATGGGTGAAAAATAAAATATGTTTCTATTCCCCAATTGAAATAATAATAATAATTTTATACTAAAAAATAATGAAGCATTTATTCAATCTCAGGCAAAATAGCTCCAGGTTTGAGTCCAGCCCCCCAATGCATTGAAGGAAACTTCAGTGCTCTCTTTCCTTCTGCCTATCTCTCTATTGCTATCTAAAATAAACAAATACAAACAATAATAAAACATTTATTCAAGATCACATGTGTGTCTGTACTATAAATCTTTTTTTAAATTTTATTATCTTTATTTATTTGATAGAGACAATTAGAAATTGAGAGGGAAAGGGAAGATAGGGAGAAAGACAGAGAGACACAGGTAGCACTGCTTCGCCACTAGCAAAGCTTTCCCCCCTGCAGATGGGGACCAGGGGCTCAAACCCAGTTCCCAATGCATTGTAATAAGTTCATTCAACCAGTGTACCACAACCCTGCCTCTGAGCTTTAAATCTTGTAGAATGTGTGCTGATCCAGGTGCGCCACCTCCTGGCCCCACCTAGAGATTTTTTTTTTTTTTTTTTTATTTAAGAAAGGAGACATTAACAAAACCATAGAATAAGAGGGGTACAGTTCCGCACACTTCCCCACAACCCGATCTCCATATCCCATCTTCTCCCCTGATAGCCTTCCCATTCTCTACCTCTCTGGGAGTATGGATCCAGGGTCGTTGTGGGTTGCAGAGGGTGGAAGGTCTGGCTTCTGAATTGCTTCCCCGCTGAACATGGGCGTTGACTGGTCGATCCATACTCCCAGTCTGCTTCTCTCTTTCCCTAGTAGGGTGGGGCTCTGAGGAAGCGGAGCTCCAGTACACATTGGTGGGGTCATCTGTCCAGGGAAGTCTGATCAGCATCTTGCTGGCATCCGGAACCTGGCTGCTGAAAAGAGAGTTAACATACAAAGCCAAATGAACTGTTGAACAATCATGGACCTAAAGACTGGAATAGTGCAGATGAAGTGTTGGGGGGTATTCCCTGCATGCTCTTGTGTACTTCTGCTTTCAGGTATATATTTTTCCCTAGTTTATGGTCACGTGTGAACCTCTATCTCAGGGGACCTGGACTATATCTAGGTTTGGGGACTTTATTGGGGAGTGGACCACCTGGAATGGAATTAGAGAATACTATGAAAGGAAAGGTCTCACCCGAGTGATGAAGCTGAAGGGTTGTCATTCCACACCTGAAGTCTCTGGACACAGTCTGAAGTGAAGCATGTTGGGGTGGCACTCCTTGCGTTGATTAGGTTTCGTTGATTAGGGTGGTGGGGATAGGAGTCTTTTGGTGGTGGGAATGGTGTTTATGTACATTCCTATTAAAGTGTAAACATATAAACCACTATTTAATTAATATGAGAGGGGAAAAATTGATCATATGTCTAGAACCTCTTAAAACACAGACTGAGTCTTTTTAATACATAGGCTGTCTTTGATATGTTAACTCTCTCAAAATCCTAGACCAGGGAGAACAGAAGCAACCGGTAGCACAGCTATATACAAGATGCTGGGTATTACACCCCAAACCCTAACAAAGGGACTTTCCAAAGTTAACCCAATCACCAAATAATGTGATGATAACAATAACTATCCATTGTCTTCTTGAACCCTAAGACAACAGGAACCTCACATTTCCACTATAGAGCCTATATTTCCCCCAGTCCTGGAACCTTAGGGTGGGACCCACTTTCCTGCATGCTGCTCTCAATTCAAATCAAATAGAGATTTTTTTTAAAAGGTATATTTAATTATTAATAAGAAGACTGGTTAATGCTCTGACCACTGAACATCAGGACCTCATGCTTGAGAACCTGGTGCTTTATCCATTATGCCATCTCCCAGGCTGCTCTACGTGGAGATATTTTATTTGAAGATTATGAAGCTCTCCCCCCTGCAGATGGAGATGGGGTCTTGAACCCATATCCTTGTGCATTGCAGTATGTGTGCCTCACCAGATATAAGACCATGATACAACAAGGGCAACAAAAGGGAAAAATAAATAAATATAAAAAATTGAAATAAAATAAAAATGCTTTAAAAAAAAAAGACCATGATAAATTTAAACAAAACAGGTAATTTCACAACCAAGTCTGGGCACAGACAAACACTATGCCAGTCACAAAACAGCAAACCTCTCTCTTAGCAAAAGTGACTGACTTACCAATAACAGTTTTATGCTTACTCTAGGCTGCCTCTATAGAAATAAATCAGTTGAGATCTCATATAATAGTCCCTGCTTTCTCAAAGCTTCTAATCTAGAGTACATCCCTGCTTCTTGAACCCTTCCCCAAATCATCCAACCAGGCACCACTTTCAGAATAGTTTTTAACATACTTTCACACAAAACACTTCATGACCCATCTAATGTATATTTTCCCACACTACAAGAAGAAATAAACCTAATATGTTCAGCTACAAGAGTGTCTTTGGAAATCTGACTGGAAGAATCTGGCACTATGTGATACAATATCCACATAATATCAAAGAGTTACCATTTGCTTTTGGAAATCAAGGCAGACTCTTGAGTTAATTGTATTCCATATTTCAAAGCTTATTACTATTATCAGTTCATATAAGTTATTTGATATTATATCTTTCATAAGACTGTCAGTTTTCCAATTCCATATAATAGTAATATAGCAAGCATATTACTATTATATACTATATATATTTTAATGTTTTCTTGTGATATAACTCTTTTGTACAATATTTATTTATTTACCAAAGAGAGGAGAGAGGACCAGAATACCTCTCTATCACATGTGCTGCTGGAGATCAAACTCAAGATCTCATGTCTGAAAGTCCAATGTTTTCTCCACTGTGTCACTTCCCAGACATAATTGTAAAATACACGTTTCTGTTTACCAAGTGTCCTGTTATTTTATATAAACAACAGTGTTCCAAAGATTTTTTTTTTCCTCCAGATTTATTGCTGGGGCTCGGTGCCTGCACTATGAATCCACTGCTCCTGGAGGCCATTTTTTCCCATTTTGTTGTCCTTATTGTTTCCCTTATTGTTGTCTTTATTGTTATTTTTGCCATTGATGATGTTGTTGTTGAGAAATGAGAGAGGAGAGGAGACAGAGAGGAGGAGAGAAAGATAGACACCTGCAGACCTGCTTCACCGCTTGTTAAGCGACCCCCCCTACAGGTGGGGAGCCAGGGGTCCAACCCAGGCCCTTAAGCCGGTCTTTGCGCTTTGTACCTGGTCCGCTTAACCCACTGCACTACTGCCCGAGCCCTCAAGCATATTTTTACCTTTAATTTACCTCCCCTCATTTGCTCATAGTTCACCATGTACATCCACCCTGTTTTATCAACTCATCAAATCTTAAAACAAATAGGGTTAAATACCACCAATATAAAAACCACTAAATTGAACATACTCATAAATCTCTTCCTATAGACTTGTGGGATATATAGGATGGATAACAAAGAATAGTTACTTCACCATGTAGGCCGTCCAGGTTCAGTTCTGGCCCCCAACCACACTGAAGGGAGGGGTGCCACCACCTGCACCCATGCTTACATTTTTACATGAATTTCTTCTTGCAAAGTAGATGGCAACATTTTGTGCATTTAATTTCATTTAAATAAATATTTTTCTATATACATGATTCTGCTTCTGAAATTTTCACTGTTTTAGACCAATCCACGTAGTTATGCATAGATATATTTACATTTATCAAATCATTTATCTCTTTGTACTTTGTAATCTAAAATATTAATGTCCAGAGACATTATCATGCTAACAACTTGATAAATTTGGGGGATTGTCCAAAAACATCTGTAAATCTAGCTTCACAAATCTATTAGGAAGCCCTCAGGGGGCCCGGGTGGCAGCACATCTGTTTGAACACACAAATTACAATGTGCAAGGATCCAGGTTCAAGCCCCTGGTCCCTACCTGCAGGAGGAAGCTTCACGAGTGATGAAACAGGGCTGCAGGTGTCTCTCTGCCTCTCTCTCACACTTTTTTTAAAAAATATTTATTTATTTTCCCTTTTGTTGCCCTTGCTGTTTTATTGTTGTAGTTACTATTGTTGTTGTTATTGATGTCATTGTTATTGTATATGACAGAGAGAAATGGAGAGAGGAGAGGAAGACAGAGGGGGGAGAGATAGATAGATACCTGCAGACCTGCTTCACCGCCTGTGAAGTGATTCCCCTGCAGGTAGAGAGCCAGAAGCTTGAACCAGGATCCTTATGCTAGTTCTTGCACTTTGCACCATGTGGCTGTCTCTCTTTTAAAATTTTTATTGGATCAAGACAGCCAGAATTTGAGAGGGAAAGGGAGATAGAGAGGGAGAGAGACAGGGAGACACCTGCAGTTCTGCTTCACCACTTGTGAACCTTTCCCTCTACAGGTGGGGACCAGGGGCTTGAACCTAAGTCCTTGCTCATTGTAATGTGCTCTCAACCTGGTGCACCACAGCTGGGCCCTTCTCTCCTCCATGTCCCTTCCCCCTCTCAATTTGTCTCTATCTAATTAAAAATAAATAAATTAAAAAAAAAAAAAAAGATAGGGAGTTGGGCGGTAGCGCAGCGGGTTAAGAGCATATGGCGCAAAGCGCAAGGACTGGAGTAAGGATGCAGGTTCGAGTCCCCGGCTCCCCACCTGCAGAGGAGTCGGTTCACAGGCAGTGAAGCACGTCTACAGGTGTCTTTCTCTCCCCCCCTCTGTCTTCCCCTCCTCTCTCCATTTCTCTCTGTCCTGGATAGAGACAACGACATCAACAACAATAATAATAACTACAACAACAACAACAACAATAACAACAACAATAATAACTACAAGGGCAACAAAAGGGAAAATTTTTAAAAAATTAAAATTAGTGGTCCGGGAGGTAGATGCAGCATTGGACACTCACGCATGAGGTCCTGATTTTGAGCCCCAGTGACATGCAGCAGAGTGATCTCTGATTCTTTCTCTCTCTCTAGTCCTTTTTTTTTTTTTAAAGAATTTATTTATTCATGAGAAAGATAGGCAGAGAGAGAAAGAACCAGACATCACTCTAGTACATGTGCTGCCGGGGATTGAACTCAAGACCTCATGGCTGAAAATCCAGTGCTTTATCCACTGCGCCACCTCCCGGACACCACTCTCTCTCTATTCCTATTCCTCTCATTGATAAATAAAATTTATTTATTTGTTTATTTATTTATTTATTTATTAATGAAAGAGATAGGAAGAGAGAGAAAGAACCAGATATCACTCTGGTACATATGCTGCTGGGGATTGAACTCAGGACCCCATGCTTGAGAGTCTAGTGCCTTAGCCACTGCACCACCTCCTGGACCACAAACAAAATATTAAAAAAAAGATGAATGGAAATTTAAAGAAAGCAGGAAGCCCTCGGTTTAAATAGTGTCTCATTGTAAGACATTGTGAAGTTTTTCAGTTCTTAAAGGATATTAGAAATCTACCTTCCTGAAAGAAAACTGTCAGTACCACCACTTCCAGAGAACTCTCATCTTGTACTTTCTGTTACAAACCGTAGTCGGCAGGATTCGAACCTGCGCGGGGAAACCCCAATGGATTTCAAGTCCATCGCCTTAACCACTCGGCCACGACTACTCGGTTGCACATATCCTACAGACTTGACAAGATCTAGTAGAGAAAATATAAGTTCATATAAAGTACATTTCTCAAGAGAATTGGGTTTCATGGTTCCATCTAATCCTCTAAAATGAAGTTCACCCGGAACAACAACAAAATCGTGTTTTGACATTGCAGTATAATAAAGAGCTAATAAATACACCAGTGACTTCTCCTGGACGCTGAAGATTATACACTAGCTGCCGACCTCCACCGACAGGCACTAGCGACCTCATTTTCAGAAGTCGCAGAAAAGGAATCTGAAACAGACTCTAAACGAAAAGTGGCAACCTTTACATACAGAGTTAAAATTGAAACCCGGGATCGCTTCAATGGTATTAGATCAACCTGTCCTCTCCAAAGAATGGGTCAAACCAGACTGGAAAGACGGTCCTGGATGAGACACGCAGGGTGTATGGTGAGGATGAGCAATTGTCTTAAGTGGAAAATGACACGTAGAGGAAGACTTTTTTCCCCTTTTGGGGAAAGTCACTATAGCAGTTTTGGTAAATGAAAGAAGACCATTACTAAGGACTGGAGGTCCTCAACCCAAGGTTCCAGGTAAAAGGATGTCCACAGAATGCAAATCTTCAAAATTCTGAACTCAATGTTACTTGGAGAGAGGGAGGGAGGGAGGGAAAGGTATTAGAACAAATCTACCTAAGTTAATGGAATTGTTTTTTGTATGGTTTTGTAGCTACTAGTGATTAGATTGAGATAACTGTGGTGGTGGGAGACTTTAGCCATATATATTTTTAATAATTTCATTAGGGGTTTAATGTTTATAGTATAGTATAATTTATAGTATAGTTTGCATGTTTAAGGTTTATGGTGCTGTGATCTTTGAGGTCTGTTCCATAATTATTACTACATATATATGCAGAAGAAAAAAAAAAAGACAGCTTTTAGGTAGATGGAATAATCCTGTAAGTCAAATGGTTATGAGTTTTCTTCCTTTTTTAAGTTTTATTTTTATTTATTTATTTATTTATTTATTACCAGAGTCTGTTTTATGGTGGTGTGGGGAGATTGAACCTGGGACTTTGGAGCCTCAGGCATGAGAGTCTCTTTGCATAACCATTGTTTTCTACTCCCATCCTTAATTTTATTTTTTTATTTATTTTGTTAGGACAGAGAGAAATTAAGAGGGGGAAGGGAAATAGAGAAGGGGAGAGAGGGGGCCAAGTGGTGGCTCACCTGGTTAGGCACACATGCTACAATGCGCAAGGATCAGGTTGGTGAAACAGGGATGCAGGTGTCTCTCTCTCTCTCCCCTTCTGCCTCCCCTTCTCAATTTTTCTCTGTATCAAATAAATAAAAAATTATAATAAAAAATTTGGAGTATTGCACCAAAGTAAAATACGGGGGGGGGGGGTAGATTTTCAGTTTCACTTGGAGGGGGTTGGGGGTAGGGACACAGACCTTTGGTGGTGGGAATGGTGTTAATATAAAAAAAATTTTTTTTTTAAGAGCAGGGGGAGAGAGAGCGCTGCTTCATTATTTATGAAGCTCCCCTCCTGCAGGTGAAGGCTCTCTGAATTTAAAAATCCTTTATATCATGTGACTTGCCTTTAATTAGTAGTATACTTCACCATCACTAAACTATAATGAAGCACAGGTTACTATAGAAATATATTTGTGATATGACTGTGAAGAATCACTAACTTCAATTAGAAGGTCATAAGTGTACATATGCCTGAAGCTAAGATGCTAGGCAAACAAGTTCTGGGTGTTTCTTTTCTTTCTTAGAAGACTTAGTGGTATGACTTCCTCATAGTAAACATCTTGGGCGGTAAAATGAGTAAGTGATATGTGGGTTCAACACAGTGGAATGTAACTTGTGTTTCATTCGTTTTTTTTTTTTAAGATTTTTTTTTTTTTTTTTTAGTTTATTAATAAGAAAGATAGGAGGAGAGAGAACCAGACATCACTCTGGTACATGTGCTGCCAGAAATTGAACTCTAAACCTCAGGCTTGAGAGTCCTGTTCTTTATCCACTGAGCCACCTCCTGGACCACTTCTTTCTTTCTTCTTTTCTTTCTTTCTTTCTATCTTTTTTTCACCAGAGCACTGCTCTGCTCTGGCTTATGGTGGTCAGGGGACTGAACCTGAGACATTGGAGTCTCAGGCGTGAGAGTCTCTTTGCCTAACCATTATGCTACCTACCCCTGCCCTTTATGTTCCTTGATTATTATTATTTTTTCCCTTTGGTTGCCCTTGTTGTTTTATGTTCCTTTTTAACCAGAGGCAACCAGAACATCTACTTTAGCTTTCCTTCAACCATTAAGATTTCCACTGAGAAGTCCTTGATTTGTGACACTCTCCCTTTTTTATTGTCAACTTTTTCCCTGTAGAATTGGCAGTGTCTGGTTTTTTTTTTTTTTTTTTTTGCTCGGGGGGATCTTCCGGTAGAAACCGGAAAACCTGCTAGACAAATTCTAAAAGAGCTGTAACACTGTGTCTGGTCTTTTTAAGGGGATAGGAAAGAACAGTGGCTAAATTGCTATTAAAAAGTTATAATCAGAATGTGAAGTTTTCTGAGTGATGTCTATTATAAACCACAGGATTTGAACCTGTGAGGAGAAACCCCAATGGATTTCCAGTCCATCACCTTAAGCACTTGACCTCGACTACAAAGTGAGGAATGTGTATAGTCAGTTATGAGCTTTAGCCCTCTTCCAAAGGCGTTTTTGTCAATATTGCTCACAATTTGACATCATCTAGATGAATGTCCTGCTAATAGCGTCCTAGCACAGGTAAAACTTCCTCCTTTCCCACCTGCAGGGGGAGTCGCTTCACAAGCAGTGAGGCAGGTTTGCAGGTGTCTTTCTCTCTCCCTCTCCGTCTCCCCTCCTCTCTCGATTTCTTTCTCTGTTCTATCCAACAACAACAGCAATGGCAACAACAACAACAACAACAAGGGCAACAAAATAGGAAAAATAGCCTCCAGGAGCAGTGGATTAAAAAAAAAAAAACTTTCTCCTTACATTGGAAGGGCTGCTCATTCTGAAGGTCTGATGGAAAGAGGTAGGGCAGAAGAAACCCAGAATGTCCAGCTCCCTGCTTTGTCTGCTTGTGAGGGGGTGGGGGGGATCATGAGGTACACTCAATAACTGAGACATGCTAGAGCATCTACATAGTTTCTGAACAATTATTAGGATGGTGACGATTTGAAAAACTGAAAATGACCATCAGAATTATAAATTAAACTTGACCTGGCAACAACTTAAGCCAGGTGCTCTGGTGAAGAAGGAAGAAAGGAAGGGTGGAAGGGAGGAAGAAAGGAAATAAAGAAGGGCAGGAAGGAAAGAAGCAAGGGAGGGAGGGAGGAAAGGGAAAGAAGGAAAGTAAAGAGAAGCATTTGCTGCTAGAAAAGGTGCTGATATTTCAGTAACAGCCCAGCTCATTGATGATAGCCTAAAATCAATTTGTTATCAAGGTAAACAGTCTGGTATTGTTTATCATTGTTTCACTTGATGATATCTAAAAAAAAAAAAAATTCTGAGAGCTGACGTAATTCAAATTCAAATTTGGTTTCCCAGTTACTGAAAGGGGGGTGAATTTACTGTAATATATAAACATAGTAGGATAGATTACAGCTAGCATGAATGAATAAACAGCAGATTTTGCTATAAAAAGTAACTATAGTGACGTAATGTTTTTTTATCACTTTATTGGGGGTTAATGGTTAATTGTTGACAAATAGATACAATTTCCCATAGCAATATATAAATAAAATCAGATATCTAAAAAATCAACTGTAAATAGATCACAAATGATCTTCTAGGCATTACTAAGTCTCATTCTCTCTCTGCAAATAAAGTTGTCATATACATAATTTTTTTGTTTGTTTTGTTTTACCAGAGTACAGACTCCAAAGTCCCAAATTCAGTCCCCCATGCCACCATAAGGGAGATCTGAGCAGTACCAGCTCAACTCAAAATTATATGGTGTCATGGAGTATTTATTAGTTGGGAGAATTCTGAAAAGCAGGAGAAGGGGGGAAGGAAAGGGGAGTCTCCTGGGAAGTGTTGCCATCTTCCCTATGGTCTAGATTACTTTCTGGGTTCCTGTGAATCCTAGATTGATTACCCAGTGCTTAAAAGGAAACAAAATGACATAAAGGTCCCACCGAGATTTGAACTCGGATCGCTGGATTCAGAGTCCAGAGTGCTAACCATTACACCATGGAACCATATACTCAAGAAATACTGCTACTCCTTCCTGGTAGAATACATTATCCATCTCTGAACTTACCATTTGACTTCTGCTTGTTTTGCCTTTTGAAATTCGTATCCTGGTTTTCCATCACCACCATCCTGAAACACATTCTCTTTTCTAGTGAGCACGCGGGTCTTATTCAGTGCAGACGCCCAAACCCAATAGTTTTCTCTAGATTAATGAGGCTGACATATGTGTTTTCAAGCCCCTTTGCCTTTTCAAAAGCTTGCTGTGACCCTGCCTAGTCGCCTGGAGGCAGGGACGGGCTGCTGGCATGCAGGGTCACCCGAGCCGCGCTGGGTTACTGGGAAAAATCGTGGAATCAGCTGCCTCCCTAATATTTGCCCTGCTTCCTCGTCACCGAATGCGAAGGACGTAAAACTTTGGGACATCTAAAAAAGTACGGCTATATTATGTAGTTTGCCTACCTGATCCTCTGTTGTAACATCTGGGAGAGGTTGGGTAGAAGTTAAAGAGTAAAGTTGGACACCAAGAGATGACCCCACCTTCTCAGAAAGCTTCCTTCCTATTGGAGATTCAAGGTGGAAAAGCTTGAGAAATAGCTCAAAGTAAAGTTTTTACAACTGGTTCTCACCGAGAAAGCTTTGACTTGTCTCTTACGGGGTGCAACTATGAGATGCTATCAACTTCCTCATTAAAGTATAGATTTCCTGTTTAATTGGATATTTAGTATCACAAATAACAACCATGGGCAACTGGTTGGTTGTCAGTGTTCTAAGTTTGATTGGTTTCTGTAACTGCTGTTTTGACACAAACTTCTTAAAATTTTGCTACATTGTGGTTTGGGAGCTAGTGTAGTGGAAACGTTCTTGATCTCTCAGGCCTGAGGTCTAGAGATGAATCTCTGGTATTATATAGCTTATACAATAGAATATTGTATAAAATGATTGAATTTTTTAAAAAATTATTTATTAATAAGAAAGGACCAGACACCACCCTGGTACATGAGCTGTCAGGAATTGAACTCAGGACCTCATGCTCAATAGTCTAATGCTTCATCCACTGCACCACATCCCAAATGAAAACAATTGAAATTTTCCAGACACATGAAAGAAAATTATAAAATGAACACCTGGGAAATGAGTTTACTCAGACAGATGCAACAAAACATATAATGTTGCTTTGCCATGAATGAGATCCAGGTTCTAGTACTAAGATCACTACACTGAAGGAAACCTCGGTGCTGTGATCTCTTCCCACTCTATTTAAAAATATATAAGATATATTTTTAAACTTCTTTATTAGGGATTAATATTTTACATTCAACAGTAAATACAATAATTTTTACATGCATAACATTTCTCAGTTTTCCACATAACAATGCAATCCCCACTAGGTCCTCTGTCATCCTTTTTGGACCTGTAATCTCCCACCCCCACCCCACCCCATAGTCTTTTATTTTGGTGCAATACACCAACTCCAGTTCAGGTTCTACTTGTGTTTTCTCTTCTGATCTTGTTTTTCAACTTCTTCCTGAGAGTGAGATCATCCCATATTCATCCTTCTTTTTCTGACTTATTTCACTTAACATGATTTCTTTAAGTTCCATCCAAGATGGCAGAAAATGGTGAAATCACCATTTTTAATAGCTGAGTAATATACATATATATACCACAACTTGCTCAGCCACTCATCTGTTGTTGGACACCTGGGTTGCTTCCAGGTTTTAGCTGTTACAAATTGTGCTGCTATGAACATAGGTATACACAAATCCTTTTGGATGGGTGTGTTGGGTTCTTTAGGATACATCCCCAGAAGAGGAATTGCAGGATCATAAGGTAGATCCATTTCTAGCCTTCTGAGAGTTCTCCAGACTGCTCTCCACAGGAGTTGGACCCATTGACATCCCCACCAACAGTGCAGGAGGGTTCCTTTGACCCCACAACCTCTCCAGCATTTACTACATTTTCTGATGTGTGACATTCTCACAGGAGTGAAATGGTATCTCATTATTGTCTTTATTTGCATTTCTCTGACAGTCAAAGACTTGGAGCATTTCTTCATGTATTTCTCAGCCTTTTGGATCTCTTCTGTGGTGAATATTCTGTCCATGTCCTCTCCCCATTTTTGGATGGGGTTATTTGTTGTCTTGTTGTTGAGTCTGGCAAGCTCTTTATATATGTTGGTTATTAAACTCTTATCTGATGTATGGCATGTAAAGATCTTCTCCCATTTTGTGAGGGGTCTCTTGGTTTGGGTAGTGGTTTCTTTTGCTGTGAAGAAGCTTTTTAACTTGATGTAGTCCCATCGGTTTAAAATGATCGAAAATGTCGATTGAAAATGTCTTTAAAATTTATGCAGAAAAGAGTTCTGCCAATATTTTCCTCTAAGTATTTGATAGTTTATGGTCTAACATCCAAGTCCTTGATCCACTTGGAATTTACTTTTGTATTCGGTGAAATAAAGTGATTCAGTTTCATTCTTCTGCATGTTTCAACCCATTGTTTCCAACACCATTTGTTGAAGAGACTCTGCTTTCCCCATTTAATAGTCTGGGTGCCTTTGTCAAAGATTAGATGTCCATAGGTGTGGGGCCTCATTTCTGGGCTCTCAATTCTATTCCACTGGTCAGTGTGTCTATTCATGTTCCAGTACCAAGCAGTTTTGATGACAATGGCCATATAATACAGTTTGAGATCTGGGAGTGTGATGCCTCCAGTTCTGTTCTTTTTTCTCAAGATTGTTTTGGCAATTCTAGGTCTTTTCTGGTTCCAGATAAACATCTGTAGCATTTTTTCTATTCTCCTAAAAAATGTGCTTGGGATCTTGATGGGGATAGCATTAAATTTGTAGATGGCTCTGGGTAATATATTCATTTTGATGATGTTAATTCTTCCAGCCCATGACCATGGAATATCTTTCCACTTCTTTGTGTTTTTTTCAATTTCTTTGAGTAGTGACTCGTAATTTTCAGTATACAAGTCTTTCACTTCTTTGGTTAGGTTTACTCCTAGATATTTTATTGTTTTTGTTGCTATAGTAAAAGGAATTGATTTCTGGATTTCAATTTCTTCTAACTTAGTGTTTGCATAGAGGAATGCCACTGACTTTTGAATGTTAATTTTGTAGCCTGACACCTTACTGTATTGCCTGATGATTTCCAAAAGCTTCTTGCTGGATTCCTTAGGTTTTTCCATGTATACTATCATGTCATCTGCAAACAAGGAGAGTTTGACTTCTTCTCTTCCAATCTGTATCCCTTTAATTCCTTGCTCCTGCCTGATTGCTATGGCAAGAACTTCCAACTCTATGTTGAACAGTAATGGTGATGGTGGGCAGCCCTGTCTAGTACCTGATCTGAGTGGAAATGCTTCCAGTTTTTCACCATTGAGTATGATGTTGGCTATAGGTTTGCTATATATAGACTCCACTATCTTGAAGAATTTTCCATCTATTCCCATTTTTTGTCATGTTTTGATCATAAAGGGATGTTGTATTTTGTCAAAGGCTTTCTCTCTTCTTCTTCTAGCATTTGCCCTTCTTCCGTAGCAGTCAACAGCGTCAGGTTGAGCCTGATGTAAAGTTTTGAGACCTCCTTTGAATCTGGAGAGGTGGCAGTCGTTGACTATGTGGGTCATAGTCTGTCTGTAGCCGCAGGGGCAGTTTGGGTCGTCTCTGGCTCCCCAGCAATGGAACATAGCGGCGCACCGGCCATGGCCTGTTCGATAGCGATTGAGGAGGGCCCAATCATAACGTGCTAGGTCAAAGCCAGGTTGACACTTGCAGGGGTCTGTGATGAGGTGTTTGTTCTTTACCTCAGCTGACTGCCAACTCTATTTCCAAGAGTCTGGAACAGAGAAGTTCAGTGTAGGTGTAGGAGACCAGATTGGATGACGAGACGTCAAGCATTGGACAGGGTGGGCGAAGATATCCGTGTATATTGGCAGGTCCAGTCGAGCGTAGACTTTCTCTGCATCTATTGATATGACCATGTGGTTTTTGGTCTTGCTTTTGTTGATGTGGTGGATCACATTGATTGATTTATGTATATTAAACCAACCTTGCATGCCTGGGATAAACCCCACTTGGTCATGATGAACAATCTTTTTGATATACTGCTGTATCCGGTTGGCTAGAATTTTGTTCAATATTTTAGCATTTATGTTCATCAGAGATATTGGTCTGTAGTTTTCTTTTTTGGTTGTGTCCCTGTCTGCTTTTGGTATCAGGGTGATGTTGGCTTCATAGAAGCTGGCAGGGAGTATTCCAGTGTCTTCAATCTTCTGGAAGACTTTTAAAAGTAGAGGTATTAGTTCTTCTTTGAAGGTTTTGTAGAATTCATTTGTAAAACCATCTGGTCCAGGACTTTTATTTTGGGGGAGATTTTTGATAACTGTTTCAATTTCATGTTTCAATTTCATGTTATCCACTTCCTCTTTGCTTAGTTTTGGAAGTTGGTAGGTATGTAGGAAATCGTCCTTTTCTTCCAGGTTCTGTAGCTTGGTGGCATATAGTTGTTCATAGAAGCCTCGCATGATATGTTGAATTTCTGCGGTGTCTGTTGTGATATCTCCTCTTTCATTTACTATCCAATTTATTTGGGTCTTCTCCCTTTTTTGTTTTGTGAGTCTGGCTAAAGGTTTGTCAATTTTGTTTACTCTTTCGAAGAACCAACATTTACTTTCGTTGATCTTTTGTATGGTTTTCCTATTCTCAATGTTATTTATTTCTGCCCTAACTTTAGTGATTTCTGTCCTTCTCGTTGCTTTAGGGTTCCTTTGCTGTTCTTCTTCTAGGTCTTTAAGATGTGCAATCAGGCTGTTTATTTGTGCCTTTTCTTGTTTCCTAATGTGTGCTTGTATAGCTATGAACTTCCCTCTTAGGACTGCTTTAGCTGTGTCCCAAATATTTCGATAGCTTGTGTCTTCATTTTCATTGAACTCTCAAAACATTTTGATTTCTTCCTTGATTTCCTCTTTGACCCAGAAGTTGTTAAGAAGTGTACTGTTGAGCTTCCACATTTTGGCACTGTTACTAATCTTTTGTTGATTGTTAAGTGTTAGTTTAATTCTACTGTGGTCTGAGAAGATGCTTGGGATGATTTCAATGCTCTTGAATTGGCTGATGCTGTCTTTGTAGCCTAACATATAGTCTATCCTTGAGAATGACCCATGTGGATTTGAGTAAAATGTGTATTCCAGTTTCTTGGGATGAATGACTCTGAAAATGTCCAATAGTTCTAGTTTATCGATCTCTTCATTTAGCTCCCTTATGTCTTTATTGATTTTCTGCCTGGATGATCTGTCAAGTTGAGAGAGTGGGGTGTTGAAGTCCCCTACTATGATTGTGTTACTGTTAATATATTGCTGTAGCTCTTTCAATAGAAGCTTGATGTATTTAGATGGCTTCTCATTGGGTGCATAGATGTTAATAATTGTTAAGTCCTCTTGATTGACTGATCCTCTGAGCATTAAGTAGTGTCCATTCCTATCTTTTTTAATCTTATCTATTTTAAAGTCTATCATGTCAGATACGAGAATAGCTGTTCCTGCCCTTTTTTGTGGGCCATTGGCTTGTATGATAGTTTTCCATCCTTTCACTTTAGGTCTGTGTTTGTCTTGTTGAGTTAGGTGAGTTTCCTGTAGACAGCATATTGTTGGGTTGTGTTTTCTGATCCATCTTCCTACTCTGTGTCTTTTAATAGGTGAATTCAGGCCATTGACATTTATTGATATCAAAGATTGAAGATATTTTAACGCCATTCTTGTAGAGTTTTAGAGTGTTTTGATATATGTCCTATTTGTGGTGGTCTGGTTGTTTATAGGAGACCTTTCAGAACTTCTTTCAGGGCAGGCTTGGTGATGGTTGATTCCTTCAACTGTTGCTTGTCTGAGAAGGTTTTAATGCCTCCATCTAGTCTGAATGACAGTCTAGCAGGATATAGTATTCTTGGCTGAAAGCCTTTCTCATTGAGCACTTGATAGATATCTTGCCATTCTCTTCTGGCCTGTAGTGTTTGTATGGAGAAGTCTGCTGCTAATCTTATGGGTTTTCCTTTGTAGGTGACTCTTTGTGTTCTCTTGCAGCCTTGAGGATCCTTTCTTTATCCTTATTTTTTCCATTCTAAGTATGACATGTCTTGGTGTCTTTAGGTCTGGGTTAATTCTGTTTGGGACCCTCTGTGCCTCTTGAATTTTTATATCTTTGATGTTGTCTAGACTAGAGAAGTTTTCAGCTACTATGGCCTGGAAAATACTTTCTTCCTCTCCTTCTCTTTCTTCCTCTGGTATGCCAATAATGTGTATATTGTTTCTTTTGAAGTCATCCCATAGGACTCTGTTGTTGTTTTCAGCATCTCTTAATCTCTTTTTGAGATCTCTTACTTCTTTTTTAGTTGTCTCTAATTCATCCTCAATCTTGCTAATTCTGTTTTCAGCCTCATAGATTCTATTCTCTCTGCCCTCTACTGCTTTCCGGAGTTTTGACTCATATGATTGAGTTTTGTGTATGTTATTATTCATTTATCTCCACATGGATCTTTGGTTGAGCCAACAATTAGGAAATGTCAACTTATTGAAAAAGAACATCTTTCAGCAGCAGCTAAAGAACTGAACTACCAAGTGTGAGTTCTCAGCTTCAATATCTGGCATTGCGTGTGCCCAAATAATGCTCTGGTTCTGTTTTTCATTAATTAATAAATGCATCTTATAAAAAATGAAGAGAAAAGAATATTTCCTTTGGTCACAACAGGATTATCATTGTTTTCTTCCAAGTAAAAATTATTTATTGCGGGAAGCCGCCCCCTCAGGGACCTCTGGTTTGAGGAACAAGCTACTCCATCCTGTATAAAAACTCCATTAACCATAAGCCTGCCTGACACGTACACAGGCAAGGCCACCCCTCACCCACTTCCGAGATATGTTTACTTAACCTCTGCAGCTTCACTTCTTCCTGGAACAGTTCCACAATTAGCAGTACAGATATGACCAAAGATGGTAAGTAAAGAACATTCCATGGTTAGGTAACCATAGCAACCTCGTTCAAGCAAATCCCTCCAGCCTCCAAAGCCAGCCTTAAATACATGTGGAAAATTTTCAATAAACGAGACTTGATCAGACTCCTGTCTTTTCTCCATTTTTCGCTCTCTTGTCCTACCCCATTCCCACTCCTCCTCCTAGGGTCTCCGTTGACGACCCCGTGGGCCGGGGCAGTGTGGCGCCCAAGCTTGGGACCCGAGGCACGGGGGATTCCGTGAAGAACGCCGTTCATCAAAGAAGACTGCAGTCATTTCCCTAATCAAGAGGTCGCCGCGAGCACGCCCAGTTCGTGAAGGAAAGACCTGGAAGGTAAGCGGACGGCGATATCATGGGACAAGAAATTAGTGCACAAGAAACATTTATTGAGGGTCTTAAAGACTCACTCAAGGCGCGAGGAGTAAGGGTTAAGAAAAAAGATCTTGCTCATTTTTTCCTTTTCCTTAGAGATGTTTGCCCTTGGCTCCTCCAAGAGGGAACCATAGACGAGAAAAGATGGCAAAGAGCAGGCGAAGCCTTAAATGATTATTACAGGACTTTCGGGCCAGACAAGGTCCCTGTCACTGCTTTCTCTTATTGGAATTTAAGCAATGATATTTTGGCAGTAAAACCCTTACATAGAGACATTAAAAATGTTTTAGAAGAAGGGGAGAAATTCCTTAAGAAAGAACTCAGAAAAAGTACCTCCTCTCTGGCTTCCAGTCCGGGTGAAAGCCATACGCCTCCTCCAGATAAAAAAAAATCCCTCTTACTAATAATGAAGATTCTGTCTCCATAATGATGCCCTTTGATGACTGTGCAGAAGACGCTAAAATCTCTCACCCTGATCAAAATTCGGGCGTGATTTTAAAAAATAAACCTCCTGAAAAAAGACTTAAATCCCCTAAAAGACTTTATCCCTCCTTAAAAATCTTCCACTCTGAAATTAATCATTCTGACGATGACGGCCTGACCCCTGAGGAAGAAGCCGGGTTGGAAGACGAGGCGGCCAAATATCATAACCCAGACTGGCCTCCCCTCTCTCAAAGACCACCTCCCTATAATCTTCCACCCTTCGTGGGTCCTACCCTTTCCCAGCCTCGAATCGCTCCTCCCGTTCCTGAGGCGTTCGCTTCTCAGCAAATCCTAGATGAACCCCTCCCCTCAAAAAGGGAACTCATTTCCCAAATTAAAAAACTCCGTGAGGCCATTCAGCTCAAAAAAGAACATAATGAATTAGTTAAAGAGTTAAGAATGCTCGATTTAGAACTCACTGACCCTCCTAGTTCTCCCGAACCCCCGCCCGCTCCCGTTTTACACAAGACCTCTAAAATCCCTAAAAGACCCCACCCCCAAAGGTTAGATCTTTTTCCGGTCACAGAGACCTTTGTCAAACTGGGTGACGAGGATGAGGAAGAGCCCGTCCGAAACTCTGCACGTCTTGGCTTTAAGACTTTAAAAGAACTAAAGGCAGCGGTGACACAATACGGTCCCGTGGCCCCCTTCACACTTTCGATATTAGACACCTTGGGGGATCTTTGGCTTACACCTAATGATTGGTTTCACTTAGCAAGAGCTACCCTTTCTGGCGGAGATTTTGTACTGTGGAAATCAGAATTCTCCAAGAACTGCAAGGAAACCGCCCGCCGTAATCTTGAGGCCTGCGGGGAAGGAGCGGCTTGGACGCTTGATATGCTTAAGGGCGCTAAGCCCTATGACACTAACGAGGCTCAAAAAAACTATGCCCCGGGGCTCTTTGCTCAGATACAAAATGCGGGCCTTAAAGCCTGGAGAAAACTCCCTCAAAAAGGGGCTCCTACCACTTCATTGGCTAACATTAGACAGGGTCCCGACGAGCCATACAGCGATTTCATCAGTCGCCTTACCAGCGCGGCAGAGAGACTTTTAGGTGAAGCCGAAACTGATACCGATTTTATAACTCATTTAGCATTTGAAAACGCTAATCCTGCCTGTAAGGCAGCCATCCGGCCTCACAGGAGAGGAAAGCGTCTCTCTGATTACATACGTTACTGCGCAGGCATTGGCTCCGCCTATAACATCGGCATTGCTATCGGGGCTGCCCTAAAAGATTTTTCTCAAGGCTTTTCTAATAAAAAATGTTTTAAGTGTGGTCAAGAGGGACATTTTGCAAAAGATTGTGCTAAAAATGGTGGCCCCCCAAAACAAAGCCGTCCCTCTAACCTTTGCCCTCGCTGTAAGCGTGGCAAACATTGGGCCAATGAATGCCGTTCCAAAACAGATGCCCAAGGCAACCCTCTGCCTTCAACTCAGGGAAACTTCCTGAGGGGCCAGCCCCAGGCCCCAAAGACAAGACGAACAGCACACTCCAAGGCCTCCACATATACCCTGGAATAATTGATAATGACTTTACTGGGGAAATAAAGATTATGGCAGCCGCTCAAAAAATTCCTCTTACTATTTCAAAGGGCCAGAGGATAGCTCAACCAATCCTTCTACCCCTACAAAATACCCAAAATATCCTACCATGAGTCACCACGGGGGGGGGGGGGGGTTTGGCTCTTCCGATGCATACTGGATCAAAAAAATCATCCCAAATTAATCCATGCTAAAATTAAAATTAAATGGTAAAGAATTTGAGGGCCTCATAGATACGGGCACAGATGCCACCGTCCTTAAAAAAGAGGGTTGGCCTACCTCTTGGCTCCTTTCTGCTACCCTCACCCACTTACAAGGAATAGGGCAGACCAAGAACCCAGAAAAAAGTGCTCAGTTACTGACCTGGATAGATGACGAAGGTAACTCAGGCACTATTCAGCCCTTTGTTATTCCAGGTCTACCAGTCAATTTATGGGGAAGAGATTTACTCTCTCAGTTAAAATTAATGATGCTCAGCCCCAATAAGGTCATTACTTCTCAGCTGTTAAATCACGGCTTTCTTCCCAGACAGGGTTTGGGAAAACAAGCCCAGGGCATTAAAGAGCCCATTCAAGTTTCTCAGAGGCCAGATCGCTCAGGCCTGGGAAATTTACCCTAATGGTCACTGACATGCCTGCACCCCATGCAGATAAAATTTCTTGGAAAGATGATGTTCCTGTATGGGTTGATCAGTGGCCTCTTAATTCTGAAAAGTTAACCGCTGCAGAGCAATTAGTGCAGGAACAGCTTGCGGTCATGTTGAGCCTAGAAACTCCCCCTGGCATACCCGTCTTTGTGATTAAAAAGAAATCAGGCAAATAGAGACTTCTACAAGATCTTAGAGAAGTCAACAAAACTATGACATTGATGGGGGCACTACAACCGGGTCTTCCCACTCCGGTGGCTATCCCGCTCCATTATTTAAAAATTGTAATTGACCTCAAAGATTGTTTCTTTACCATCCCCCTACACCCTGAAGATAAAAAAAGATTTGCTTTTAGCTTGCCTACTACCAATTTCAAGGGCCCCGTGAGACACTTCCAATGGAAGGTCCTCCCACAGGGCATGGCCAACAGTCCCACCCTTTGTCAAAAATTTGCAGCCCAAGTAGTTGACCCTCTAAGACAGCTGTGGCCTTCCATCTATATCATCCACTATATGGATGATATTCTGCTGGCCAGCAACGATGGGAATCAGCTCCTACTCCGCTGTGATTCCCTTACCCAGGGCCTCGCAAAAAAGGGACTTCAAATCGCCCCCAATAAAGTACAGCTCAAAGATCCCTACACTTATTTAGGCTTTGAACTCAGAGGACCTTTGGTACATACTCAAAAGGCTCAGTTGAGGACAGACCATTTGACTTCCTTAAATGACTTTCAAAAATTATTAGGAGATATCAATTAGATGAGACCATATCTAAAACTCACCATGGGAGAACTAAAGCCCCTATTTGACCTCCTCAAAGGAGACTCTAATCCTAATTCCTCCAGATCCCTAACTTCAGAGGCAAAGGCTGCTTTGGCCAAGGTAGAAACGGCTATTGGCCAACAATTTGTAACCTTTATAGACTATGCAAAGCCTCTTCTTCTTGTCATTTGTGCTACGCCCCATACTCCCACAGGTGTGTTTTGGCAGACAGGGCCCTTAATGTGGATCCATCTTCCCTCCACCCCAAAGAAAATAATCATGCCATACTATGCCATTGTAGCTGAACTAATTATTTTAGGCAGAGAACATAGAAGATGGTATTTTGGTAAAGAACCAGATACAATTATACAGCCCTATCCAAAAGACCAAATTAATTGGCTCTTTCAGACTACTGAAGACTGGCCTGTTGCATGTTCTTCATTTGCTGGACAGTTAGATAACTATTACCCTGCCAATAAACTACTCCAATTCATGAAGACATCCCTTTGTCTTCCCCAAAAATGCCTCCCTTAAGCCCATTCAGGAGGCCCTAGTAATCTTTACAGATGGGTCCTCTACGGGGAGGGCTGCCTTCACAGCCCAAGGCCAGACTGCCATTGTGCACGCCCCTTATACCTCCACTCAACTTGTAGAACTGTATGTTGTTGCTGCTGTCTTTAAAACCTTTTTTGATAAACTGTTCAATTTATATACAGATAGTGCTTATATGGCATATTCAGTTCCATTGCTAGAAACTGTGGCCTTCATCAAACCCTCCACAAAGGCTGTTTCTCTCTTCCTTCAGATTCAAGAGGCCATCAGATCTAGATCTCACCCCTTCTTCATAGGACATCTTCGGGCCCACACTGGTCTCCCTGGCCCTCTGTCAGAAGGAAACACAATTACTGACCTTGCCACCCATACAGTCTGCCCTGCCTTTGAGTCTGCCATACTAAAGGCCCAACATGCTCACTCCCTACATCACCTAAATGCTCACACTCTTAGGCTTCTTTTTAAGGTAACTAGAGAACAGGCTAGGCAAATAGTCAAACAATATCCCTCTTGTATAACCTTCTTGCCTACCCCACATCTTGGGGTAAATCCTAGGGGACTCATCCCAAATAATGTTTGGCAGATGGATGTGACACATATCCCAGAATTTGGCAATCTTAAATACCTTTATGTCTCCGTTGATACCTTTAGTGGGTTTATTTATGGCACTCTTCAGACGGGAGAAGCAGGAAAGCATGTCATTGCACACACTCTGGCCTGCCTATCTATATTAGGAAAACATAAAATCATTAAGATAGATAACGGACCTGGCTATGTTGGAAAAAATTTTCAATCATTTTGTTCTCAGTTCCAAAGTAAACATATTACAGGTTTCCCATATAACCCACAGGGTCAAGGAATTGTTGAGCAAGCACACCAAACACTCAAACATACCTTTGAAAAATTAAAAAGGGGAGAAATATACCCTGTCAAGGGATCCCCAAGAAACATTCTTACCCACTCTCTATTCATCCTCAATTTTTTAAATCTAGATGCAAAAGGAAGATCAGCAGCAGATCGCCTCTGGTACCCCAACACAAAAGACAATTATGCTAATGTATTATGGAAGGACCCATTAACCTACAAATGGTCCAGCCTCGACCCAGTGCTCATTTGAGGCCAAGGATCAGTTTGTGTATTTGACACAAAAGCGGGAGCAGCAAGATGGTTACCAGAAAGACTGGTTAAGCAGAATAATTCTAACCCTTATTCCAGGGAAAAATTGAACCCTGAGATACCCTGTGATTCTTCCACAGGAATGAAGAACGATCATGGTCCTACTTCGCCAGATGACTGTCTGCATCCTGATGCTGGTAATGATGGCCAAATCTACACCTCACTTACCCCTTAAACTTACCTGGGTGGTGCAAAATGAACAGGGGAACACAATCTTCTCCAATACCAGCATTACACCCATGAGTTCCTGGTTCCTGGATATTTATATATCCAGGGAAAATTTTTTCCCTTGTACCCAGTGGGGTTACACATACCTAGCACACTTCTATGTTTGCCCTGCAGCAGAATTCCATAAGCGGGGTTGTAGAGGAGCTTCTGACTATTACTGTTACAAATGGGGGTGTGAAACCTCTGGCAGGGTCTACTGGACCATCCCTGACAAATCAGACCTGATAAAGGTCACCCTAAAATCATATGATGCCAGTGGCTCTGGTTATTATTATTACTATTTCTTTTTTTTGTTTTTTTTTTAATATTTATTTTATTTATTTATTCCCCTTTGTTGCCCTTGTTGTTTTATTGTTGTAGTTATTATTGTTGTTGTCGTTGTTGGATAGGACAGAAAGAAATGGAGAGAGGAGGGGAAGACAGAGAGGAGGAGAGAAAGATAGACACCTGAAGACCTGCTTCACCGCCTCTGAAGCGACTCCCCTGCAGGTGGGGAGCCGGGGTTCGAACCAGGATCCTTATGCCGGTCCTTGTGCTTTGCACCACCTGCGCTTAACCCGCTGCGCTACAGCCCGACTCCCTATTATTACTATTTCTATAACTGTAATGCCGGCACTCCCCTATATCCCACACTCAAGATTAGTTTTACAGATATAGGAAAAAAGGCCGATTGGACCTCTCCCAAAACTTGGGGAATTAGACTATACAATCCAAATGACGTTGACCATGGAACCCTTTTTTCCATATTCCTTAAAAAGGAGATACCTGAGGGCATGGGAATAGGACCTAACCTAGTTCTCAAACCCCCTGAAGCCCCTGCAGCTTGGCCTCCTGCCCCTGCCTCCCCTGAACTACCTGTCGAGAACTCCATGGCCTTCACTCCCTCACAAACTGTGGGCCTTTCCACACTGGCTACTTATAATCCACTAAGGAGACTTTGATTACCCTTATCAACCATACTTTCCTAACCCTAAATCATTCAAGGCCAGACCTTACTAATTCATGCTGGCTGTGCTACAATGCAAACCCCCCTTTTATAAAGGAATAGCTACCCCTGGCATGTATAATGTCTCCACGAATCCTCATGACTGCCGATGGAATCAACTGGGATCCACTAAACTAACTCTTCAGTAGGTCACGGGACAAGGTTCTGTGCGTAGGAACTGTTCCCCCCAGCCATCAGAGGCTATGCAACCAGACTGTTTCTAATTTCACTAGCTCCCTGGACGGTTCCTGTCTTGTCCCACCTGACACGGCCTGGTGGGCATGTAGTGATGGCCTCACCCCCTGTGTCTTTACCCAGTTTCTTAAGAAAAAGGATAACCAATCACTTTTCTGTATTTTGGTACAATTAATCCCCAGGTTGATTTATTATACAGAAGAGCAGTTTGCACGCACCTGGGACCCAATAAATGATCAAAGATTGCTCAGGCCACGTCAGGAACTTGTATCCGCAGCCACCCTTGCGGTCCTGCTAGGGCTGGGGGCAGGAGGGACCGGGGTGGGGCATAACGTCTCTCGTTCTTTCCAACAAATATTATTCAGATCTGCATTTATCTATTGATGAAGACCTCGAGAGACTTGAAACCACTATTTCCCACCTTGAGAAATCCCTTTCCTTGCTTGCTGAGGTTGTCCTCCAGAACCGAAGAGGCCTAGACTTGCTTCTCCTCCAGCAAGGAGGCCTTTGTGCAGCTCTTAAAGAAGAATGTTGCTTCTATATGGATCACTCTGGGGTGGTCAAAGACTCTATGGCCAAGGTCAGAGAGGGGTTAGAACATAGAAAGAGACAAAGAGAGCAAGAGCAGAGCTGGTTCCAGAACTGGTTTTCCGCCTCTCCCTGGCTAACAACTCTTCTACCCTCCTTGGTAGCACCCCTCATAGGCCTGTTACTCCTCCTTTCTTTTGGACCTTGGGTCCTCAAAAAACTGACCAGTTTAGTAAAACAACAAGTAGAAGCTTTTCAAGCAAAGCCTATACAGGTCCACTACCACAGGCTAGACTTAGCCAACTGAGGCCTGGCCGAAGATTAACGGCCTTTTCTGGATAACCCCGCCTAAGACAGGGACAGGGCCAAGGCTGCTCTGATACCCTATGACGGGTAAGGGGAGATCCACTTATCAGGGACCCATTTGCCAATGACGGGACTTAGCATGTCTGTCACTTTCACCTGCCTGGTTGCCAACCTAAGATAGGAAACTCCAGCCAATGATAGCTGCTGGGGCTTCAGTGATGGGTAAGGAACCTATGTGAAAGAGACTCGCACGACATGTAGCCTAAGACAGGCGTGGGTCACCTAGGCCTCTTCCATTTTTTATATGGTAATAAAAAGGGAGACATGCGGGAAACCGCCCCCTCAGGGACCTCTGGTTTGAGGAACAAGCTACTCCATCCTGTATAAAAACTCCATTAACCATAAGCCTGCCTGACACGTACACAGGCAAGGCCACCCCTCACCCACTTCCAAGATATGTTTACTTAACCTCTGCAGCTTCACTTCTTCCTGGAACAGTTCCACAATTAGCAGTACAGATATGACCAAAGATGGTAAGGAAAGAACATTCCATGGTTAGGTAACCATAGCAACCCCACTTAAGCAAATCCCT